>NC_134699.1:35130399-35170399 GCF_050947455.1 Rhinoderma darwinii
TCAAACAGCCGTCATACAGTCACATTTTTTAATTCATATTACAGCCACAACACGAAGAACAAAGTTACAGCGCAAGGTTGCCGAGTGTTGAGGCATATGGTGCGTTGGGCTAAGTTCACTAAAATAAAATAAAAAACAGCTTGACATACCCACCTGGTCCCATTTCCACTCCGTCCCCTAGAAATAAAAGAGGACGGCATGCAAACGGGACCAGGCGAGTATGTAAAGTTTTTGTTTTTTTTTAGCCGGCAACGCTCTGCTGACTCAAACTGAAAAACTCCAAACCTCCTCTGGCATTAAAATCCTTGCAAAGACTGTGCGCCGGGAGCTTAATAGCATGGGTTTACATGGCTGAGCAGCTGAATGCAAACCTTACATCACCAAGCACAATGTCAAGCTTCGAATGGAGTGGTGTAAAGCACGCCGCCACTGGTAACGAATCCCACTTCTCGATCTGGCAGTCTGATGGACGAGTCTGGGTTTGGCGAATGCCAGGAGAACGTTACCTGCCTGACTGCATTGTGTTAACTGTAAAGTTTGGTGGAGGAGGAATAATGCTATGGGGGTTGGTTTTCAGGGGTTGGCCTTGGCCCCTTAGTTCCAGTAAAGGGAAATCCTAATGCTTCAGCATACCAAGACATTTTGAACAATTGTATTCCAACTTTGTGGGGACAGTTTGAGGAAGGCCCTTTCCTATTCTAGCATGATTGTGCCCCAGTGCAAAGCACGATCCATAAAGACGTGGTTGGGTGACTTTGATGTGAAAGAACGTGACTGCCCCACACAGAGCCCTGACCTTAACCCCATGGAGCACTTTTGGGATGAACAAGAACAGAAACTGCGAGCCGGGCACTCTTCTCCAACATCAGTGTCTTCTGGATGAATGGGCAAAAATTCCCAGAGACACACTCCAAAATCATGTATAAAGCCTTCACAGAAGAATGGAAGATGTTTTAGCTGCAAAGGGCGGAACAACTCCATATTAATGCCTATGAATTTAGAATGGGATGTGATAAAAACTCCTGTAGGTGTAATGTGTAGGTGTCCGAATACTTTTGACAAAGAGTGAAAATTAATTAAAAAAAATTAAAAAAAATCTTAAAATATACAATGTCATTATGTATATTAATAAAAATAGTTCTAAAATCTTGCCATCTTGACACTTGCCACCGCGCCTCACTATAGCCTGACACCCCGTGTTCTGTAGAGATCATTTCTCAGAAGTCATCTGTCACGACAAATGAAGCAGATATTGGTTTATTTTAGTGACATACACTTAATGATAATAGTTAGCATTAGCAATCACTATCAGTGTGGTTTTATCTAGGTAACGAATACATAAATCTTTTGCTTTTGGATGTTTAAAACAGGCAGGTCATGCAACTTGAATTGCAAATTTTGCACTAAACCGGTGTAAAAGTAACATTGAAGAGCTCATTTCTGAAAACGGTCTAACAATAAAGGTGTCCTTTCACAGTGCAGCTTTAATTTTCATAGAGCAGTATATAGTACCACTAGCTACGGATCTTTTGTACTATGATTTTTTTTCTTAATTTAATGAACAGTCCTATAGAGGTCTAAGGACAAGATGGAATAACTTAACTTGAAGTACATTAGTCTACTACACACTATGGATGCATCATATAGTATAATCAGTACTTAACTCCCTGTAATCCTTAATGTCATCACTCCTTGTTCACAATCCTGAGGGTCAATTCACACAGCGTTTTTTGGCAGTATGCGGTATGCTCTTAGAGTGGTATCCGCCTCTGACCTCCCAATTGAAATCAATCGGTGGCAGAAAAAACCTGCGGCGCTCGTTTGGATTTTTGCAGTGGTTTTTACATTACATTCAACAGCTAAAAAGAAACGTGGGTAAAAAAACACTGCAAAAAAACGCAGAATAAAAAGCGTAAAAAACTGCTGGCAATTCAAAATCAGATTGTTTCTGCCTGACAAAAAACGCCATGTTAACTCCCAGTCCTAATGCCCAATATTCATTGCGCTCTATAAATAAAATATAACCGTATATAAGACGTTAAGTCTATAACAGCAAATATGAAGTGAAAATGGTCCTTGAATATGTCCAAAAGAATTGTTGAGCATACAGAATAAGGAATTTTTGCTACAGAGCCTCACTAATAACTCCACTAGAGGAGATTGCCAGGTCTTATTCTTCAGCTTGGTCTACAATAGGAAGGATTCATATTAGATTTATAGACCGCAGGAGTAAGGCCAGGGGCGTAACTAGGAAAGACTGGGCCCCATAGCAAACTTTTGACTGGGGCCGCCCCCTCCCCTGGGTGTCACACAACCCCCCCCCCCCTGTAGATAGTGCCTTTTTTACAGCCCCGCCTGTAGATAGCGCCATACAGCCCCCTCTGTAGATAGCGCCATGCAGCCCCCTCTGTAGATAGCGCCATACAGCCCCCTCTGTAGATAGCGCCATACAGCCCCCTCTGTAGATAGTGCCATACAGTCCCCCCTGTAGAGAACGCCATACAGCCCCCTGTAGATATCTACTAAGGGGGCTGTATGGCACTATCTACAGAGGGGGCTGTATGATGCTATCTACAGAGGGGGCTGTATGGCGCTATCTACAGAGGGGGCTGTATGGCACTATCTACAGAGGGGGCTGTATGGCACTATCTACAGAGGGGGCTGTATGGCACTATCTACAGAGGGGGCTGTATGATGCTATCTACAGAGGGGGCTGTATGGCGCTATCTACAGAGGGGGCTGTATGGCACTATCTACAGAGGGGGCTGTATGGCACTATCTACAGAGGGGGCTGTATGGCACTATCTACAGAGGGGGCTGTATGATGTTATCTACAGAGGGGGCTGTATGGCGTTATCTACAGAGGGGGCTGTATGGCGTTATCTACAGAGGGGGCTGTATGGCGCTATCCACAGGGGGACTGTATGGCGCTATCTACAGAGGGGGCTGTATGGCGCTATCTACAGAGGGGGCTGTATGGCGTTATCTACAGAGGGGGTTGTATGGCGCTATCTACAGGGGGGGTCTGTATGGCACTATCTACAGAGTGGGTCTGTATGGCGCTATCCACAGGGGGACTGTATGGCGTTATCTACAGAGGGGGCTATATGGCATTATCTACAGAGGGGGCTGTATGGCGCTATCCACAGGGGGACTGTATGGCGCTATCTACAGAGGGGGCTGTATGGCGCTATCTACAGAGGGGGCTGTATGGCGCTATCTACAGAGGGGGCTGTATGGCGCTATCTACAGGGGGGGTCTGTATGGCACTATCTACAGGGTGGGTCTGTATGGCGCTATCCACAGGGGGACTGTATGGCGTTATCTACAGAGGGGGCTGTATGGCGCTATCCACAGGGGGACTGTATGGCATTATCTACAGAGGGGGCTGTATGGCGCTATCTACAGGGGGGCTGTATGGCGTTATCTACAGGGGGGCTGTATGGCGCTATCCACAGGGGGGCTGTATGGCGCTATCCACAGGGGGCTGTATGGTGTTCTCTACAGAGAGGGCTGTATGGCGTTATCTACAGGGGGACTGTATGGCGTTCCCTACAGGGGGGTGTGTAGGGAATGCCATACAGCCCCCCCCGTAGGGAATGCCATACAGCCTCCCCTGTAGATAACGCCATACAGCCCCCCCTGTAGGGAACGCCTTACAGCCCCCTGTAGGGAATGCCATACAGCCCCCCTGTAGGGAACGCCATACAGCCCCCCTGTAGGAACGCCATACAGCCCCCCTCTGTAGGGAACGCTATAGAGCCCCCCCTGTAGAGAATGCCATACAGCCCCCCCTGTAGGGAACGCCATACAGCCCCCCCCCGTAGGGAACGCCACACAGCCCCCCCCCCGTAGGGAGCGCCATACAGCCCCCCCTGTAGGGAACGCTATACAACCCCCGCCTGTAGGGAACGCTATACAACCCCCCCCTGTAGGGAACGCCATACAGCGTCCCCAACCCCCCAAAAAAATGCGACCTGCAGTGTGAAAAGACAAAAGACATGTATCCCCTCTCCACAGGACAGGGGATACATGTGTGATTGCTGGCAGCGATAGGGAGAACGGGGGACTGAAAGTCCCCCGCAGTTCTCCATGACTAACCTCTGACTGCCGGCGTCTGCGCAGCTCAATAAAAATAAAAGGAGCGCTGGTCATGCATGCGCACAATGCATGCGCATTCATTTCTACGGAGCTGCCGACACAGACCCCGGAAGTCCGAGGTTTGTGATGGAGAACTTCAGGGGACTTTCAGTCCCCCGTTCTCCCGATCAATGCCAGCGATCACACATGTATCCCCTGTCCTGTGGATAGGGGATACATGTCTTTTGTTTAATGGCAGAGCGGGGAGATACCTCCCTGCTCTGCCGTAGTGTTCAGTGGCATCCCGCTGTATCAGCCATAGCGGCTGCTAGCGGAGCCTCCGGCCATGTTGGGGGCCCGTGCCGGCGGGCGACACGCGCCCCCTCGTGCCGCGGGCCCCGTAGCAGCCGCTACGGCTGCTATAGCGGTAGTTACGCCACTGAGTAAGGCCTCATGCACACTATAGATACAGAGGCACTCCATGTGTGGTTATATGGTGTCTTCCTATAAAAAAGCTGTATAGCAGAAATATTGTCCATTAGAAACAGTGCTTCTAGGAAAGAATACATCCATAATACAGCATCTGATGGAGCACGTCACAATTTTAGTTTGTCGGATTCTGAATCAATTGGACATAAAAAAAAAAGCTCTGTATAAAATTGAATGCATACAGGGGTACAGCATGACCCTATAGACTGCTAGGTGTAGTACTGCTTAACATAACTCAGAGGTAGTACAGAGCCGTAATAAGGAGTCCTTAAAAGGAATAGGGCAAAAGGTTTTATGGGGGATGGGAGTTAGTAAATTGAACGCAATACATGCAGAGCAAAGCTGAGTTGGTCAAATGTGGCACCATGCAATGTTATTTGGGGTTCTTACATAGGGCTGCGTGTAAAAACAATTGAAGCAGCCGCAAAGAGTTACATGGCTAATTCAGCTTTATCTTTACGTTCAGAATAGGATACATTGTGATTTAACTGCTTAGTTGCCAGAGAGGATAGAGTGCAATATAATTGCCAATAGGCTTCTGTTGCAGTGAAGAATGCAATGCACATACCTATAAACACAGGCACATGATGTGACAGTAATAAGAGAATTTAATGAAGCTGTAATGTGTTAATTTCTCTTTCCCCGGGACCTTCCTTTCTCCCTTCTCTGTCTCTAAGAAGATAAACAGACAGATAGATTAAAGGCATAGGAGAGGTGGACGTGTGAGACAAGAGCTTGGAGAACCAAGAGGAAAGGAAGAAGCGAGGTACCGGAGGAAAGGGAGGAGGAAATCTAGAAAGAGACAGAGATGGATAAACAAGCAGTGAAAAATGACACAGGAGACTTGAAGAAGAAGGAATAAAGATGATAGATAATGGATAGAGAAGAGGAAGATGGAGGAGGTGAAGCATACAATATTCACTTAAATATACAGTAATTATATTACAAAACAAATGACCAATCATTTCAGCCTTCACAAAAACCGCAGTTTTAAGAATAGACAATAAAATTCAAACACAATGCTGATCTGCCGTGTGCAAAGCAGGCAGCACCACAAAGCCATCGTCATCACAGGTCTATGCATTCCACGTGGACACGAGATCACGTTTCCGTAGAAATGTAATTGTTAAAAGAAATGTGAAAGTAACCTTGATAAGTAAAGTATGAAAGAAGCAATTCAGTAATGTAAAAAGGGATACTGGCTGGAGTCTGAATGACATAGGAAATTTTAAAAAGCTGCATAAAATGGAAGATACACATAAAGAGGAATAATGATAATGTTAAAGTAGACACAGAGAAAGGACCAAACAGAGCAAATAAATTCAGCAAAAACAAACTCCAGATCCGAGCCCTCCATATAGTTACTTCTCCTCACGCCACAGCATACAGGGTCCTGATGCTAGCAGCGTTGGTCCCCAGAGCTGAAGAGGAGCCAGGAGATGTCATTATTACCAGATGCGATCTATTGGATTTATCGGCGCTGTTGTTTGGGGGAGGAGGGGGAAGATTGCCCCAATTGCCCCCCAAATCCGCTCATGCTTCTGTCCATATCCTATGTCCCTAGTTTGAGGTCGCTATATAGATATATATATATATATATATACACACACACACACATATATACATACATACACACTACCGTTCAAAAGTTTGGGGTCACCCAAACAATTTTGTGTTTTCCATGAAAACTCACACTTCTATTTATCAAATGAGTTGCAAAATGACTAGAAAATATAGTCAAGATATTGACAAGGTTAGAAATAATGATTTTTATTTGAAATAATAATTTTCTCCTTCAAACTTTGCTTTCGTCAAAGAATGGTCCATTTGCAGCAATTACAGCATTGCAGACCTTTGGCATTCCAGCTGTTAATTTGCTGAGGTAATCGGGAGAAATTTCACCCCATGCTTCCAGAAGCCCCTCCCACAAGTTGGATTGGCTTGGTGGGCACTTCTTGCGTACCATACGGTCAAGCTGCTCCCACAACAGCTCTATGGGGTTCAGATCTGGTGACTGCGCTGGCCACTCCATTACAGATAGAATACCAGCTGCCTGCTTCTTCCCTAAATAGTTCTTGCATAATTTGGAGGTGTGCTTTGGGTCATTGTCCTGTTGTAGGATGAAATTGGCTCCAATCAAGCGCTGTCCACAGGGTATGGCATGGCATTGCAAAATGGAGTGATAGCCTTCCTTATTCAAAATCCCTTTTACCTTGTACAAATCTCCCACTTTACCAGCACCAAAGCAACCCCAGACCATCACATTACCTCCACCATGCTTGACAGATGGCGTCAGGCACTCTTCCAGCATCTTTTCAGTTGTTCTGCATCTCACAAATGTTCTTCTGTGTGATCCAAACACCTCAAACTTCGATTCGTCTGTCCATAACACTTTTTTCCAATCTTCCTCTGTCCAATGTCTGTGTGCTTTTAATCTTTTCCTTTTATTAGCCAGTCTCAGATATGGCTTTCTCTTTGCCACTCTGCCCTGAACGCCAGCATCCCGGAGTCGCCTCTTCACTGTAGACATTGACACTGGCGTTTTGCGGGTACTATTTAATGAAGCTGCCAGTTGAGGACCTGTGAGGCGTCTATTTCTCAAACTAGAGACTCTAATGTACTTGTCTTGTTGCTCAGTTGTGCAGCGGGGCCTCCCACTTCTCTTTCTACTCTGGTTAGAGCCTGTTTGTGCTGTCCTCTCAAGGGAGTAGTACACACCGTTGTAGGAAATCTTCAATTTCTTGGCAATTTCTCGCATTGAATAGCCTTCATTTCTAAGAACAAGAATAGACTGTCGAGTTTCACATGAAAGCTCTCTTTTTCTAGCCATTTTGAGAGTTTAATCGAACCCACAAATGTAATGCTACAGATTCTCAACAAGCTCAAAGGAAGGTCAGTTTTATAGCTCCTCTAAACAGCAAAACTGTTTACAGCGGTGCAAACATAATTGCACAAGGGTTTTCAAGTGTTTTCTAATCATCCATTAGCTTCTAACACAGTTAGCAAACACAATGTACCATTAGAACACTGGAGTGATGGTTGCTGGAAATGGGCCTCTATACACCTATGTAGATATTGCATTAATAACCAGACGTTTGCAGCTAGAATAGTCATTTAGCACATTAACAATGTATAGAGTGTATTTCTGATTAATTTAATGTTATCTTCATTGAAAAAAACTGTGCTTTTCTTTCAAAAATAAGGAAATTTGTAAGTGACCCTAAACTTTTGAACGGTAGTGTATATATATATATATATATATATATATATATATATATATATATATACTACAGCAAGAAGGGCCTTTCCCAAACTGTTCCCACAAAATAGGAAGCTACAATTGTCCAAAATGTCTTGGTATGATGAAGATTTCCCTTCACTGGAACTAAGAGGCCTAGGCCAACCCCTAAAAAACAACCTCATAGTATTATCCCTCCTCCACCAAACGTTACAGTTGGCACAATGCAGTGAGGCAGGTAACATTCTCCTGGCATTCTCCAAACCCAGACAGGTCCATCAGACTTCCAGATAGAGAAGCGTGATTCTTCACTCCACAGAACACGTTTCCTTTGCTCCAGAGTCCAGTGGCGGCTGCTTTACACCACTCTATCCAATTCTTGGCATTGTGCTTGGTGATATAAGGCTTGCATACAGTTGCTCGGCCATGGTAACCCATGCCATAAAGCTCCCAGTGTACAGTTTTTGTGCGGATGTTAATGCCAGAGGATGTTCGGAGCTCTGCAGTTATTGAGTCAGCTGAGTGTTGGCGACTTTATGCATTATGCGCCTCAGCACTCGGCGGCCCCGCTCTGTAACTTTATGTGATCTGCCACATTTATGACTGAGTTTCTGTGGTTCCTGAATGTTTCTACTTTACAATAATACCACTCACAGTTGATGGTGGAATATCTGGGAGGAAAGAAATTTCACAAACTGATTTGTTACAGCGGTGACGTCCTATTACAGTACCACGCTGGAATTCAGTGAGCCCTTTAGTATGACCCATTCTTTCACAAATGTTTGTAAAGACTGCATGACTAGGTGCTGGATTTTATACACCTGGGGGAATAGCACTGAATGAGACCCCTGAATGCAATAATTAAGAGTTGTGTTCCAATACTTCTGTCCTTATAGTGTATATGCGCCACGTAATGAAATACCACAAATAGCCAAGGCTTTTACTACATGAACCATGAACGTATCATTGTGCCCTGTTCAATTTATTACAATCTACTGATTTTCACTTACGAATGATATCCATTAACATTGAAAAAACTTGTCTGAAATTGAATGAGAGAGGTATCGTTTACTTATGGCAATTTATTGTTCTGGTCTTATTGGCTTCATATCGTGTTAACTCTTTAAGTAAAGATAAAGCAGTATGTTTACCTGTGGTCCTATGTAAAACCACAGATATCACGTAATGAGAATATCTCAAAACAGTTATGTTAAGCGACAATCTTAACTCTGCTACAACAAACGAACTGAGCTTTGATACATCTATATTCTCTAAAAAGATGAAGTCTTGAAGAAGTCTTGCTGTAAGTTTTAGAGAATGTCATATTGTCAGCATGTGTCGATATAAAAGGTGACAACTAACATGGTTGCAAATCCTGTTAACATTTTTGCAAAAGTGGCCACCACAAGTGAGAACAAAAATGCCAATATTTCTAAGTAAATGCTGATTTACTAGCATATGGCCATTTTTCCTTTTGGGTGGAGATCCTCAGAGTTTGTTGGCTTCTCTTCTGCCTCCACCAAAGTAGAGAAGAGACACTGATGGCTGTCTACTGCCAGGAAGCAAGGAAGATAAATACGGAGGAGTGCACAGGATGTCCGGTAAGTCCCTCATCTCAGTGTTGACCCCTCGGAAGAGAATTAGAAAGCATTTTATGTCTTCGGACGTTACTGATCCATTATGAATTACTTGGGAATAAGCTGTAAATTGCTTATGTTGGTGTAATTAGTATGAAGTCATTATAAATAAAGAGCAAGGATAATAAATCAACTTGTCTATTCTTAAATTATGCTTACAGTAAATGTGGAATCAAAAATATATGTATATTGACCTATATTCATTTATGTTAACACCTTCAGGACGCGGCAGGACATTTTTATCTTACGTCATTCCGGCAGCCATAACTTATTTAATTTTTTTGTTCTTGTAGCTGCATGAGGTATTGTTTTACGGTTGTAGAATTTGCAGCCATCCTTTTGGAGGCGCATTTAAATTAGCAGGACCCATCTAATATCGATTACATCTAAGTTATGAACTTAGATGTGATCGATATTAGCTGGATCCTGTGTCAGACATGCAGGATGCACTCTCAGCCGAGCCGTCAGTTCAGCTGAACGGACAGAATCGTCTGAGACAGAATGATACAGCTTCTATGTATACAGGATACATAGAAGCTGTATCTTAAAAAGTGAAACATTTTTAATAAAAGTGAATTTGAAAGTTGCTTAAAAAAAAATTTTTTTTTTTTTTTAAGTGCTTTGAAAGGTGTACAGCTTTTAGGCCAGGCGTAGGCAAACTTTTTTTTTTTTTTTACGGTATGCCAATTTAGAAAAAAAAATCAAAAGATAAAGTACTCATTGTGCCATGCAGTACATGAAAAAGTCGTATAACACAAACTGTTTTCTGCCAAAAGGAACTGACGTTGGCGCACACTAGAGCCATCAAGCCAAGGGAGCGAAGCTGGGCTAACTTTAGGCTGGAAAGCACTTGTGGGGCTTGGGACTCAGCGTGCCAGGAAAACATGTCCCACGTGTCAGCTGTGGAACACGTGCCATAGGTTGCTGACCCCTAAAGTATTGCTTTAGGCCAATACTCAATAGTAAATGCTCAACTCATATTTTATTTTTTTTGGGGTGTTTTTTCGCTCCGCACGTCTATGTTCAGTGATTACTGTAGCCTGTACCTTAGTTGCAGAATAATCTAACCAGCAAAAGAGGCTTGAGGTAGTCTGAAATACATCCCATAAACACAATGCTTTAAAAATTAACAAAAAACTTTACATGAGAGACGTGTACTTTTTTTTTCTTCTACCATCTGAAAAGTAATACCAAAACTTTTGTTCAAATGGAAACATTAAATAATCCCCATAGGTAAACAATACTGCTCAAAGTCATTGCCAAGTCCATTTTGGCATAAACTTCACCGTGGGATAGACCCATGGATTATCAAACATTAACTGGGTTGTACAACATAAAAAAAAAAAAAAAAAGATTTTCTGGATTCATCGCTTCTTTTGTCCATGGGCTATGTGTGGTCTTGCGGTTGAGCTCTATTTAATTGAATAGGGCTGAGCTGCAATACCAGACACAGCCCTTGATCAAATGTGGCGCGGTTTCTAATAAAAAAAAAAAATAATAATGTTTTGTAATCATGTACAATTTTTTGGAGAATAGATATAGGCCGGAACAATAAAAGTTTCAAAGAAGGAAGGAATAGTTATTATATCTAAAAAGGTTAGCTTTATAGAGTAATAAAAATCTAGGCTAGGTGAGGGATGTCCAGTGTGAACACTCAGCCCCATTACAGGATACCTGACTGAACACAACAATGTGATCCAGAACTCTCGAGACAATAGAAGATAAAACAAATGAAGAAAAAATAACAGAATAAATGCTTATGTCAGAGCAAAACAGCCAGACTCCAGCCTGCTGTAATAATAACTTCATAAATAATTAGCAGTTTGAGGCAGACATTCCAGAATACCGTCTGGGCTTTTTACATCCGGTCACATCACCCATGAGGATATAAGGCCACGTGAAGTTCAGATCCCAGTTCTATTAAGGGTACGCGCACACGGAGTCAATTTGAGGCAGAAAAATCCAATGTGGAATCTGCTTGTAAAACAAATGCATTTTTTAAGCAGTTTAATATTTTTTTTTTAAGATATTTTTTTTTAAGATGAATTAAAAATTCATTTTACTTTTTGAGATACAGCTGCTTTGTATCCTGTACACAGAGCAGCTGTATCGTACGCTGAATCCTGTACCCGTCAGGTCCGCGGACTGACAGATTCAGACCTTAGCAAACGATACACCTGCTCTGTGTACAGGATAAACACACTGACAGATGTTTTTATTTTAAAAAAATCACTTTCAGGGCTTATTTAGATGAACGTGATATACGTCCGTGCAACAGCCTCGCACGGACCTATGTTAGTCTATGGGGCCGGGCAGACTGTCCGTGAGTTTCACGCAGCGTGTCCACTGCGTAAAACTCACAACATGTCCGTTATTTGTGAGTTGTTCTTGCATCACGCACCCTTTGAAGTCAATGGGTGCGTGAAAATCACGCGCAGCACACGGAAGTACTTCTGTGTGACGCGCGTAATTTGCGCAACAGCAGTCAAAAGTATGAATGAAAACAGAAAAGCACCACGTGCTTTTCTGTTTGCAAACATACCAACAGAGTGTCATAATGATAGCGGCTGCGCAAAAATCACGCAGCTGACATACGGAGCTGTTAAGTACCTTTTGCGCGCGCAAAACGCACACGCTCATGTAAATCAGGCCTCAAAGGTTTACATCATTGTAATAGTGTAGAATAGAAACTATGACAAATCCAGTTCTGCTACATCTGTATTGCAAAGTTTCTGAGTAATCACTGCAATAACTAGATTACTTCCATGTCGTGAAAGGTGGTCTAAGTAAATATGTATGGCAATGGAGAATCTATATATTTTACATTAAAATGGCAGCAGAGAAAGGCAATAAATATTTGCAACCAAAAATATGTGCTCATCAACAATAGTGGACTAGAATAACATACCAAAGCAAATTAAAAAAAATTGGCGTTGATAGTCACATTTATGGGTTGGAGTCAAATATGGAGCATGACATTACCTTTCCTATAGGTTATACAGAGATAACTTACAGACGTGTCCGCCCTTAACTTTTGTTGACCAAAAGTGTGAATACTAATAACTCGCACCACAAATCTTGGGATATATCGGGTTTAGTGATAAGTTAAAGGAAGACACATGTGTAGTCATTGCTATTAGACTTACCTATGGGGTTGTACGGGCTTAGACGGTGTTTGGTATTGGAGCTTATCCCAATTCAAGTGGATGCCACTGAGCTGCAATACTAGACTTAGACAATGGACAAGAATGGCGCTAGGAAAAAATAAATCAAACCTGTTTTTTTTAATCTTACACCCCTTTCAGGTAGGTAATATGTACCCTAGAGACAGCAGGATTTCCATCAGCGTGAATACTACATGTCAGTCCATCACTCTGCTATACTCCTCTACAAGGAATGGAGATGACAATCTTGGTCCATCAGAATTATTTTATTCAAAGCAATTGAACATCTTGGGAAATTTGCATAGGACCGGGATGCTAGTCAAAAAAATAAAAAAACGACGACAAATACTTTCTTTTATACAAGACCTGTAAATCAGTAGGACAGCAGGCAGCCATAGTACAAAATATCAAATTTCGGTAAATTTTGGATACACACTGAGAACACAAGTTGACAGGGGGTAAGGAATTTAATATAACAGGAAATGTAGAACTGACCTGTGCTTCTATAAGATAGATTTCCCTGTTTCCTTATAAAGGCCCTCAGGCAAAGGCTGTCAGGTACAATGTACAGAATGCATCAAGTATATACTACTCCTATTTTTAGTCAATTCCAGTAGAATATACTGATTACCTTGTGCCACTGTTCATCTTATAGAGTAGTATATAATAATAATCATCATCAGATTGCATTTCAGGCAGAGCGGTGTGGGACCTGGAATATACAGTATTTCATTTGTGGGGAAAAAAATGTGTAGATCCCTGGATATCAGCCGCCATAACTCCCTCGGATAGGAGAAGAGGAACAGCTTTGAGTATAGACTACGCTGGTCCAGGGCTGTATTTGGAATTGGTGCTGCCCTACGCACTTTTAGTGCTGACGCCCCAGATATCGCAACTTTTCTGCCGCAAAAATCTCAACATGTGCTAACAGTTGCGGGTTTTACCTCCCCATGGGAAAACCTGCAACATAAAACCAGCGATCCCACAACATAGCTTGACATGCTGCGGATTTTTTAAAAAATGCACCGCAGGTCAATTTATAAAGTTTTTTTGGTGGGTTTTTTATGCAGTGTGTGGATGAGATTTGTTAAAATCTCATCCACGTTGCTGCTACTGTATTACACTGCAGATTTTTCGCAATGAAATCCGTTGCGGAAAATCCAGTGTTTACGCTATGTGTGAACTTACCCTAAAAGAAATGCTCAGTGCTTCCCCATTAACATTCCCTCCCCTGCCCCCCACTTGAACACAGGGACCCATTTCCCCTATTATTGATCATGTCACAGTTTACTACTTTCTTGAAAAAAAACAACACACTCCTGCAGCTGCCCCCCTTCCCGACTGGATCAAATTATGCCCCGCCGGTTACAGCAGTACATTGTCCTACTTTTAAAAGGTATACATAGGTCCACAGATGACTTCATATTGACTAATACGGTCATCATACCTCCCAACATTTGAATCACGCTCTGCAGGTCATGATTAGAGCCACCTTGACCGTCCCTAGAAAACCCACACAACCTCGCAGACACGTCCATTTTCTTCACACATTTGCATCCCTCCCTTGATGTCCATTTTTCAGGACAATCAAGCAAAAAACAGTTGGGAGGTATGCTGACATACACATTGAACCTATTTTTATCTGTATATGCAGTGGGATAGAAGGGGCTGGACGCAGCCTGCAGGGCTTAAGGGGAAGCCTCCATGACCTCCCTGGTAGGAAAAGGGTTAACAGGTGAGGGAGAGTTGGAGGGAGTCAGAGGGGGGGACAAGGAGGAGTCAGGGGGCCGTTGCTGCGCTTCCCGCTGTTTTCGGCATTGAGCCGGAAGCAGCGGGAGGAGTAGTACAGGGAAGACAAGCTCCCCGTTGCCCGCGCTCGTAAATATGTCGGAGGCAGTTTTATTAGAGCAGCTGCGTGCAGCTGCTGTGCACCACGGTCTCGGATGGCTGGAGGAGACCGTGGCTGCATTAGCGAGGATCCCGGACACCGTTTTGCCACGTCAGGCCCGGCGTTCGGGGTCTGTTGCAGGAAACAGGCTCCCCTCCCCCGGCCCCCTTCCTAGCATGGCGGCGGGGGGGGAGTCGGCAACAACCGCTCCTGCGCGGAGCAGGCAGAGAGCGTTGCCGGGGGTGACGGCGACGCAGGCCGGGTCGACCCGTCCCTCCCGGCGGTCCCGACCTCCAGAGCGCCTCAGTCCTGAGGCAGTCCCGCGGACACGGCGTCGCAGAGGGAGCCCGATCTCGGACGCTGCAGGCCAGGCAGCTGGGAGGACCGCCCCTTCCCAGGCCCTGCGTCCTGGCAGGAATCCCAAGCCGCGACGGGGTCCGGCGGTAAGCAGGGAGTCGCAGGCCGGGCTCCCTGTCACCCCTCCCCCATCGGATGGAAGATTCGGAGGACAAGGTACGGCCGCCCCGCCTGGTGATGTTCCGGCCAGGGGGCAGGCTTCTTCAGGATCATCAAGACGGACGCCTAGATCTACAGCGACGTCGAGGCAACAGGTCCGGTCGGAAGTCTGGGTTCCAGCGGTCGGGCGGCAGTTTGCCGGCCCATCGGTCAGCGCTTCATCATCTCCGTTCCGAAGATGTCGGTGGGATGGCCAGTCGTCTGCGAGAGAAGAGCTGGAGGAAGGTGAACTGGACGCGTATCGTCGAGGTCAGGATGGTCCGGCTGACGGGAACACAGCGCCTGTGCAGCCCGGTGAGTGTATAACTCCATAATTGTCATATCCAGCGATTTTTATGTCGGGTGTCGGCGGGGGGGTTGCTAGCGTCGCATCGGTGGCCGGTAGTGGCGCGGGCGGGCGCGATGGCGCGGGTCCGGCAGATTTAGTGGGTTGCTTGAAAGAGCTGGTCGGGCGCCTAGATAGGGCGGCGGCGCCGGTAGTCACGGAAGTGTCACCGGCGGTAGTTTGGGAAGGCCCCATGGACGTGGGATTGTTACAGGCGCGGCACGTGACGGCGGTTAGAGAGGCGGTCGCGGTGTCTGTACAGACCGAGGCGCAAAAAAAGATGGCGATCGGGTGCGTATTGATGATCGTGCTCGTGGGGAGGTGTATGTTTGTTTCGAAGGTCCGTTGGGGGCGCATTTAAAGCAGGAGGTGCGTGAGCGGATCTGGAAGGACGAATATGTTGAGATTTTTTCTCTCTTGCCGCTCGCTAAATTTAATTTGGATAAGAGCAAGCGGGACGAGAGTAAAAAGGACGAGGAGGAACGGCGGCGGTATAGGCTTATTCCGCAGACGTTCGTTAATTGGTCGCAGGCGTTCGCCATATTAGCCAGTGTGATAGGGGAAAAGGCGCCGGAAAATTGTTCGGCGTTGTTTTGTTATTTTGATGCCATTGGGGAAGCTCATAGGGCGTATGGGGGTCAGGCGTGGCTGCGATACGATGAGCAAATCCGTCAGCGGAAAGCGGTTCGGCCGGCGATTCGGTGGGACCAGAAGGATATTGCTCTCTGGTTACGGGTTACGGCTCCGGTTAGGCAGTCCTTTCCCGGGAGCGCCGGCCAAGGAGGCCAGTCTAGTCAGGTTGGACAAGGCGGCGGGGGAAAGGCGGTTTTTTTGCTGGCAATTTAATGAAGGCCAGTGTAAGTTCGGGGCCACGTGCAAGTTCAAGCACGTGTGTTCCGAGTGTAATGGTGCATCACACGGGGCGGCAAAATGTATGCGAAAAAAGAGGTCAGGGAACCAGTCCTCCGCGGCTGGTCAAGGGGGTGTCACCGGTGAGGGTGGAAAAGATGGCCCCTTATCTAAATGAGTATCCGGATAGGGCGGCGGCTAAGTTGCTTTACGAGGGGTTTTGTGTTGGTTTTGTTATTCCTCCGCCTCCTTATGAGGTTCCGGTTACGCGGAGGAATTTAAAATCGGCTTACTTGCATGCCAAGGTCGTGTCGGAAAAATTGTTAAAAGAAGTTTCGTTGGGTCGCATGTCGGGGCCTTTTGTTGATTCGCCAGTAAAAGATTTAGTTGTGTCCCCGTTGGGTATTGTTCCTAAGCGCGAGCCCGGGAAATTTCGTTTAATTCAACACTTATCGTATCCCAAGGGTTCGTCGGTAAATGACGGGATTGATCACGAGTTGTGCTCCGTAGTCTATACCTCATTCGATAAGGCGGTGGGTTTAGTGCGGGCTGCGGGTCCAGGCGCGCTGCTAGCAAAAACCGACATCGAGGCGGCGTTCAGGTTGTTGCCAGTTCATCCAGAAAGCCAACGGCTGTTGGGTTGTTTTTGGAATGGGGCTTTTTACGTGGATCGGTGCCTTCCGATGGGGTGTTCCCTTTCTTGTGCATACTTCTAGGCGTTTAGTAGCTTCGTGGAGTGGGTAACGAGGGGAGTATCCGGGGTCGACTCGTTGATCCATTACTTAGATGATTTCTTGTGCGTTGGCCCGGGGGGTTCGCCGGTTTGCGGTAATTTGCTTTATGCACTACAGAAGGTGGCGAGGGATTTTGGGATCCCTTTGGCGCCAGAAAAGACGGAGGGCCCGGTAGCGACGATTTGTTTTTTGGGAATTGAAATAGATTCGGTGGCAATGGAGTGTCGTCTCCCTGCGGATAAGCTGGGTGCCTTGAGGCTGGAGGTACGGCGGGCTTGTAGACTGAAGAAAATGACGCTGCGGGAGCTTCAGTCGCTGCTGGGGAAGTTGAATTTCGCCTGCCGGATTATGCCAATGGGGAGGGTGTTTGGTAGACGGTTGGCGGCGGCAACGGCGGGAGTGCGTGCGCCGCATCATTTTGTGCGGCTCAAGGAGGAGCATCGAGCTGATCTTCAGGTTTGGGATGACTTCTTGGGCCAGTACAATGGTCGCTCGCTGTGGATGGCCCCAGCGCAGGATACGAGTGATTTGAATATTTTTACGGATGCGGCTGGGGCAGGCGGTTTTGGAGCTTACGGGGGAGGTCCGTGGTGCGCAGGTCAATGGCCGGCTAGTTGGGTGTCCAGTGGACTCACGCGGAATCTGGCCCTGCTCGAGCTGTTCCCCATCGTGGTGGCGGCGACCATTTGTGGGGACAGGCTCAGTGATAAGAAGGTTCGTTTTTACTGCGACAACATGGGGGTGGTGCTGGCCATTAATAACATCACGGCGTCCTCTCCTCCGGTAGTTCAATTGTTGCGACATTTAGTGTTGGTGTGTTTGTCGTTGAACGCGTGGGTGGTGGCGGTGCATGTGCCGGGAGTACGGAATTGTATCGCTGATGCTCTTTCTCGCTCGCAGTGGGACCGGTTTCGGCAATTGGCACCGGGAGCGGAACGTCTCGGTTTGGCTTGTCCGGAACATCTTTGGGATCTGGTCTCGGTCCCGTAGAACAACTGGTACAAAGGTCTTTGGCGCGCACGACGTGGAGTGCTTATTCTGCTTGTTGGAGGCAGTGGGAGGAGTGGGTAAGAGAGTTGGGTGACGTCAATACGGATAGAGACAGGTTGGTGGCACTTTTGTACTGGTTAGGGGACGCCTGGGAGGCGGGGTTTTCAGTGGCAAAGGTGAACCGGTTCATATGCGGTGGCGTTTGGTTTTAAGTTGCGAGGCTTTCAGGATGTATCTAAGGAATTTCTGGTGTTACAGGCTTTGAAGGGGTTGCGCCGAGGTAGAGTGGAGGCGGATAGTAGAAGGCCGGTGTCGTTTGCTTTGCTTAGCTCGTTGGGCGGTTCATTAGCATCGGTCTGTCGTTCTTCAGACGAAATGGATTTGTTTCGGTTAGCTTTTTCGTTAGCGTTCTTTGGGGCATTTAGAATAGGTGAGTTGGTGTCGCCAAGTACCAAACAGGCAGGGGGGCTGAGATCTGGGGAAGTGAGCTTATTCGCAGATCGGCTGGAGGTATGGTTGCGTCGGTCAAAAACTGACCAATTAGGGAAGGGTAAGCTGATAGTTTTGTTCGCCCTCCCGGGGTCGGTTATGTGCCCAGTAGAGTGCATGCAGGGTTTTAAGCCGCGAGCGGGGTCTCCAGATTTGCCTTTGTTACGTCATGTGGACGGGTCGTTTTTGTCCAGGTTTCAGTTTGGAGCTTTATTTAAAAAATGTCTGACGGCGGTTGGTGTCGCGGCAGGCTCATACTCATCTCATTCTTTCAGGATTGGCGCAGCAACTGAAGCGGGGCGCTGGGGGTTGGATGATGAAGGGGTGCGGCGCATTGGTCGTTGGGAGTCCAACAGATTCAAGTCCTATGTCCGCCCCCATTTGTTATGAGGTTTGTTGTTAACGCTTAAGAAATGTTTTATATGGTGGTGTCTAATTGTTTTTTCCGTTTCAGATTCGCCTCCGTGTTTGGTGTGGTTGCTGCGTCATTCTTACGTGCACTGGGGGGCTTTGAGGGCAGATGTCCGCCCGGACGGTCGCCAGTTGCGCATTCCGCGACAGGATGCGGTTGTGCATTGGCTGGGATTTAGAGGTATGTCTTGGAGCAGGGTGTTGGCGGAATTCCAGACATATGCTCGGCTTGATAGGGTTCCGGAGGTCTTAGTGTTGCACGTGGGTGGGAATGACTTAGGAGTCCGCCCCTTTCGTGAGTTGGTGCGGGATATCAAACACGATATGTTGTGTTTGTGGGTTTCTTATCCCAAGTTGGTAATAGTGTGGTCGGACATAGTCCCAAGGAAACATTGGCGGTTGGCTAGATCTGTGGAGAGAGTCACTAAGGCTCGCATTAAAGTTAATCGGGCGGTGTCCCGTTTTGTGGCAAAAAACGGGGGCATTTGCGTGAGGCACAGGGATTTGGAGTCAGGAGTGGGGAATTTCTGGAGGAGTGACGGGGTTCATCTGACCGAGGTTGGCATTGATCTTTGGAGCTTGGCGATAGCAGAAGGAATAGAAAGGGCGGTGGTGGTGTGGAGGAACTCACAGGCTTAAGGTGGTCAAGGCCTGTTTCGCTGTGGCGGGGGGAGTCCTTGAGGCCAGTCAGTACAAAATGGTGGGGGGGGGTCGCATCGGGGGTATGCGTCCCCCAAAAAAGGTACATGGTTGAAGACTTCATCGGGTGTTATCCCTTTGAAGTGGTCTTCTGGTGGAAGGTATATCACTTGAAGGCTTCATCGGGTGTTATCCCTTTGAAGTGGACTTCTAGTGGTCGGTATATCACTTGAGGGCTTCATCGGGTGTTATCCCCTTGAAGTGGACTTCTAGTGGTTGGAGCCATCTGCAGAGGTGAACGGTGCTTCCGAGCTGGTTTACGGCTGGAGGTAATTGGTGGTTTGCAGATGGCTAACTCGGTGTGTTCTTAAAAAAGGAATATCTGAAAGGGCTTCAAGGACTTCCTCTGCTCGGGTTAATGTTAACGTTAAATTGTTATTTACGATTCTGACCCATGTTGGCTCATGTGAATTATTAGAAGGAATTCTCTGGTGGATTCCTAACTAGTTATCCGAAGGTTTCGGATTTAAATTGTTTTTATAAAACTGTGAAATTAATAAACGGCTGCTGTGGCCATTTCACATCCAACCTCGGTGTCACGTGTCTTTCCTAAAGGTGGGGGTGGGGGGATAGGATGGGGTAAGGGAAGGTTCATTAACACACGACTCTACTTAGGCAGGTCAAGAAGGGGCTGGACGCAGCCTGCAGGGCTTAAGGGGAAGCCTCCATGACCTCCCTGGTAGGAAAAGGGTTAACAGGTGAGGGAGAGTTGGAGGGAGTCGGAGGGGGGGACAAGGAGGAGTCAGGGGGCCGTTGCTGCGCTTCCCGCTGTTTTCGGCATTGAGCCGGAAGCAGCGGGAGGAGTAGTACAGGGAAGACAAGCTCCCACCCTCCCGCCCTTGGTTTGTTACTTTGTGGGTCTTTACGTACGTCCGTCTATGAGTGTTGTGTTTTATTTGTGTGCTTATTTAACATGTTTTTCCTTTTTCCGGAGTAGGTTCTGTTGTCATGGCAGCTGGCGGGGGGAGTCCTTGAGGCCAGTCAGTACAAAATGGTGGGGGGGTCGCATCGGGGGTATGCATCCCCCAAAAAAGGTACATGGTTGAAGACTTCATCGGGTGTTATCCCTTTGAAGTGGTCTTCTGGTGGAAGGTATATCACTTGAAGGCTTCATCGGGTGTTATCCCTTTGAAGTGGACTTCTAGTGGTCGGTATATCACTTGAGGGCTTCATCGGGTGTTATCCCCTTGAAGTGGACTTCTAGTGGTTGGAGCCATCTGCAGAGGTGAACGGTGCTTCCGAGCTGGTTTACGGCTGGAGGTAATTGGTGGTTTGCAGATGGCTAACTCGGTGTGTTCTTAAAAAAGGAATATCTGAAAGGGCTTCAAGGACTTCCTCTGCTCGGGTTAATGTTAACGTTAAATTGTTATTTACGATTCTGACCCATGTTGGGTCATGTGAATTATTAGAAGGAATTCTCTGGTGGATTCCTAACTAGTTATCCGAAGGTTTCGGATTTAAATTGTTTTTATAAAACTGTGAAATTAATAAACGGCTGCTGTGGCCATTTCACATCCAACCTCGGTGTCACGTGTCTTTCCTAAAGGTGGGGGTGGGGGGATAGGATGGGGTAAGGGAAGGTTCATTAACACACGACTCTACTTAGGCAGGTCAAGCTCTGTCTATCCTAATTACATGATTGTACATTTAGAAGTCATTGCACCAGCTTCTCATTACACTGCTTTCTCACATGGCTCAGTGTACTGTGGGCCACCAAGGTGTCAGGGCCTAGTTGCAACTACTACTGTTGCAACCGCCACTGCACACAATATACTCCAGATGACTTTGCATTATTACCGGACTGCGGGGCAGGCAGTAGGGGTCTGCGATCTGAACAGGACGCATCATCTTACCTTAGCACTGGGAGCACCGTTGCTGTCATAAGAATGTCTGCCTGGCGCCTAATATTTTCAATCCGCCAACAAGAGAATTGAACTAAGTTAACCAGGTCAGCATCATATCTTCTCCATATTGCAGCATAATTCTGTACTGCTGTCAGCAAAGCTCTCAAAGCTCCTGTGCTGTGTAACTAGAGAGAGAGGACAGATTTCCTCTCACACGTTACACAGAATAGGAGCTGTAGACCCCTCGGCAAAAGAGTTGCTGACAGGTTCTACTGCAAGTAGTACTAAAGGGCACTAGACCTGGGGGACGGGAGGTAGATAATACTGGATATGGAGAGGGGGTGAGTAGAGAGTGCTTTCATTTCTAGGACAGTGAGAGCATGGGGGATTCTAGCTGTAGATAGTGCCACTCATACAGCCCCTGATAGATAGTGCCACACATACAGCCCCTGATAGTGCCCTTATGCATGTAATTGTATCTGGGTCCTATAGACGGTTGGTGGCAACTGGTTTCAGTGGAGCCGCCACCCCCTCATGGAGGCAGCAGGCCACCGCCTGACGTGGGATGCTCATATTGCCTCATGGATGGTGCGGCCCTGAGGGAGAGGAATGTATAGTGGACAAAAAAATATATATACTGTAGAAAAAAAAATTCAGACTTTTTGCAAAGTTGCTTTATTTTTTCAATTTAGATGCATTGGAACATTGAAAAAAGTAATTGCAAAGGCAAACATAGCCTTTAATTTTTTTCTGTCCATGGTGGTTGTGCAGAGGGTGGGAAGCGCCAGAATACTCCTGCACAAGACGCAAGCTAACAAAAGGGCGCGTCTGCCTTCTTGTAGGGTAATCTGTTCTACTGAGGATTATTTCAGAATTACAATAGTACTCGTGTCTATATCTAGTAAACAAACAAAAACATTGGTTTAAATACGTTCACTAGTAAAGCATTTAAAATGTCATTGAAACTTAGGTTTCCATTGAAGGATTTTATAAGCAGCAAATCCTTGATATATTTCTATAAACATATACACTCACATTGCGAGTGGGAGTGATAGGATAATACATCAGAAGAGCAGCTTTATTTACTGCAGCTTCCCTGCAGTCCTGAGACCATTAATATATGTTTTATAACATTGTGACATAGGCAGTCTGTATTCTGCTGACTCTCGCAAAGCAATGACTGGTATCTGCTTCTGCATTTCTCTGTTATTAGGTTAATACTTGCCACCCACACACCAAGTATATGCTGCACAAGCGCCATTAACACACTTTTACACTACAGACCAATCACTTACTAGATTTCTTTGGTCCAGTCTGGACCCCCCTGCAATATCGAAAAACCACAACCCCGATAACTGTAAGCCACAGTTACTTTCCCAAGCCACAGCCAGTTCTGCTGCTAGCCGTATTGTGTCAGAGACGTAGAGACTCTCCTCCGGGCCCTTGAGGATCTGCACTAGCTGGAAATTCAGTATATCCCTTCCTTCCTTATGTACAAAACTGTATGAAAAATCGGTACCATACAGCACTTTGTACAGATGCACAAACTTGGCCTTGAAAAGTTCCATATAGTACAGTATTTATTGACCATATGATTCCATATGGTGTTTCATACAAGAACCGTATGCGTTCCAAAGAATTTTCTGCTTCAAAACCAACCCTTCTTGCTAGTAATTTACAGGAGAGAAATGGTGCCCATTTAAAAGGTTTCTTACACTGCTCCAATTATGTGAATGTTACAGGATTAGTCTTCATTGGCTTCTAAAGGAAAAAAAAAATGTTATACCCATATGGCATCAGATAGAGCATGGCATGATTTTGCTTCACAAATGGTGGAACATGGAGTGTAAATAAAAAAAAACTCCCTACCAACACATGGTGCCACACAAAGCTTCTTTACTGGTATAGAGCCATATAAAATACAGTCATGTTTATGAGTCCATAAAGCCCTGTTTTGGATACATAACACTGCATATATATTTCATTTTGGTCTCTAAACAAGTCTGACTTTTGTGACATATTTACCAATCCGCTATGCAACATCTCACAAAGTAAGAAAACAGCGTAAACACCTGTAACAGCCTTAAAAATTCTTACATCTGACTGTTAAAATAGTTACACCATGTATAATTATCATATTATATATATATACTATATACTTTAAATCTGCCACTGCAACTTTCTTTAACATCATGATGAACGATGTGTCTTACAAATGACACCATTGATACACGAGTCCCAATGTAGCGAGTATTTAGCAATTATTCTTCTTTGTGAATGTATGCATTCATTTGTATTCTTGCATTAACCACACAGGCGCACACATGCCCACAGACACACAGATGAACCCAAGTCTAACAGGCATACAAATAGTGTTATTTTGTCTTGATTAATCATGCACAGACAGCTCACACAAGCAGATCCACCTCTTTCCCCCTCCTTTCTCATCTGAAGCTCAACATTATACAGCTCCAGCTATTTAATAAGGCATCAACTGGACTTCACCATAACAAGAGCAAGGAGCAGGGGTGTGAGAGATGAAAAGGGAAACTATTACATCCATAGCTACTCATCATTCTCTAATGTATCCATAAGAAGAATTGTAGAAAATTTCTGCACTATGTGGATATGAGAGCAGGCATATACAGCCATGATTACTAGTGGTTTGAATTGCCCTGGATTGTGCCACCCCTACTTCACTGTAATGGTTTGACCCAGTGGGTAGTATGCAGCCTCCAGTCCCTTGATGATGTTACTTTGTATCCAGCCTGGTACAGCAGCTGATACATTGTATCTAAGCATCTGCCCTTTTCCACACTTACTCCTACCTCTCATCCTACCTTGCTTCTATTAGCTCCCTTCTTCTTCTTGTGACCTTTTTACTTCTGCCATTTTCTTGCTTGGTGAGTACTTTTTTGCCTTTTTTAAATTCTTTATTTTTCTTTTTCTTTTTTGTTTTTTTTTTCTGAAAAAAAAAAGGGACAAAACCATCAACCAATTTTGCTATGTACTGTATTCTATTGAATGTCACAACTTTAAGGCTCTTACATTTTTGTTTATTCCTTCTAGAGGAAAAAAAAGGATATTTTTCCTAAAACAAAAGACAGATTTTTTTATTTTATTATATTTTTTTTGTAAAATATAAATATTAAAATCTTCTGTTTTTTTTCTTTACTGACGTCGTGTTTTCTTTTGCTTTATTTTTTTCTTTTTTCTTTCTTTTTTTAAGATTTTTAATCTTGTTTGAAAGAAAATGAATTATAATTGTTTTTATTTTTCTGAACAATTATATGTAAATGTATTTGTGTGGATACATGTGTCATATAAATGTGACAATTATTTTTTTTTCCTTTGTGGCACCAAGTGAATATTTTATATCTGATATCAACATATAATTTACAATATAATGGACACCTCTAGTGGCATACAGGCCTGCATTGCATTGCTCAACAGTCGGTTTATGGCCTTTTCTCAAATGCTAAGGGTTAAGTTCAACACGTTATCAAACAAGTGTGATCAATAATTGTATTTTAAGATGTTAAACCATTGTAGAGAATTGCAATAAATGACACATTAAAAAGATAGCGCTTTTGTATGGATTTTTGCTAAAATTTGAGATTTCAGAGGGTATTGTGAATTTTTTGTATGCTTAAGTGTGGTTCTATCTTTGGTGTTGCTATATTTGTGGATGGGTTTTTACTCTTTGAGTGGTTTCATCCAGAAATGTGTCAAACTAATAGCATTGCCTCATGGGATAGAGGAAATACTGAGAATTCTTCCTGCACTGTATTTAATTCAGTCATAATATAGGCGCTCCGTAGAAATGCTTCTTATTGAATTATCACTACAATGTCCTACCTTGTTGGTAATAGGATAAATGCATCTATAGATTTGTATTACACTCAACTGAATTGAAGATAGCAGTCCAAATGCAATGCATGTCTAATGTGCTTTATTCAAACGGTGGCAGAGATCTGAAAATGACATTTTATTTGACCATTGCTATGAGCATTTAAAGTGCTGTACGTATTGTCCTATCAGTAACAGGCTCTCTAGTTGTCAGATCTTGCTAGGTCCATCCTAGTGAGGCGGTAATTGGATTTATGTTGCCCTTTTTTTTCTGTCTGAACACCAATTAAGAATGTGGGCGTGAGAAGGGAGAAAAGGAAAGACGGCAGAAATGAACAGGAGGAATTTGAAAGTTCACCTTGGCGTTGTGTAATACCGATATGGCAATACATAATGTTTACAGAGTTTGTCAATTACCATTATAAAAGCACATCTACAGCCAACTAAACTTTTTACTGCTATAAAATAGTAAGGACAATTACATAAAAAAAACACCAAAATTAAAATGTCTACCATGTAACATATCTGATTTTAAAATACACTGAATGTATTGCCGGCCTTAGGGCTGTGTGACCTCCATCCGTCACTTGGTGCCTGACCAATGGAAAGCCAGATGTATAGGGTATATCTACCTACCCTAGTTAATTGATTGGACAGTGTTATTTAGGCCGCTGTCTGGCATTATTTGGGTACTATATGGTATGGTTATTTGTACACTGTATGCTTGTATTATTTGGGCACTATATGGGGGTCATTAAAAGATGGTACTGCACAGAGCACCATCCAACCTAAGGCCAGCCCTGACAAAAAGCTTTAAAACTTATATAATTTTGTAGTGAAACATTTGATATACTAGCAGTTGATACTAATGGCTTGAGTCTATGTGTAAGTCCCCTACACACACATAGGCCTCATGCCTCACTGATTTGCCTACTCACATGAACTACTACATGAACATTGCCCCCCAGTGCTGGTAGGAGATGGATGTGTCTTGCGGACAGTCACTCTAGCATGTGATATTGTTATCATGATCATCGTCCTCTGGGTTTTTCCCATTTCCCAGAATCTCATGATCATAATCATAGCAAGGACTCTTATGACTTGTAAATGTCAGGAGAGAATCGAGTAATTAATCACATAATGTGGGCACCCGGGATTAGTATTCTAGGAACTGAATAGTTCTGTTTCCATCAGAATAAAACCTGCTGCTACTGGGTATTGGGCTAATATTCCACCTGCTTTTTGTTGTAGTCAGGCATTAGTAACCTATTACACATTAGTAGTTTGCATACACTGAAGGGAACATGTTTGCACAATACATCATGATATTTGTGAAATATATCACATTCTAGACCATTTCGTTTACGCTGGAAAGTAGTATAGAAATTATTCTGTGAAGGATAAAGCAGAAAGTTTATTTTGCCATCATGTGAAGTATACGAAGGTAGCACTATTTATAGATTATGGCCCATTATTATATAAATATTTTGGCCAAATAGGAACTATTTATTACGATAGATAGATAGATAGATAGATAGATAGATAGATAGATAGATAGATAGATAGATAGATAGATAGATAGATAGATAGATAGATAGATAGATATGAGATAGGATACTTTGTAGCACTGTATAGAAAATATGTGAACATTGGTTTACAATGGGCCTCAATGCTATGAATTCTATGCAAATACATACATTAGGGAAAATTGAAAAATAATCCAGTTAACCTCAGCATTTTTTGAGCATGGGAGGTGTCCATAGTATCTGTAGGGGACCCATGTAAACTTGGGGAAAGCATATAAAACACATGCAGTTGTTGCCCTGGACAGATTCAAACTCACGGCCCAGCACTGCAAGACAACAAGAACTACCGACTTAGAAACCTTCTAGTACAAATAGCCACATTACAAAAGATGTAACTGTGACCAACTACCTTTGAAATAACATGAATTGAAGGGCTCTTCGTATGACCATTGGGGGCACAGATCAATTGCACTTTATAACTGTAGCAATATTGATAGGGACATGGCTATGCAACCAATTATATTTTCCCTCTTGAAGGATTTATCATCCGATATGGCTTGAATAATAATATATCTTCATAAATTAGAACGTAAAGAAAAGATTTATACAAAGCTATGAATGTCCAGTTAATTGGGCCGTAGTAAAGCTTTGTTGGACTTTGTGTTTACAGATCTACCCTATATCGGTGCAAAGGAAAAGAAGAGGTGGGGGCATAGCTATAGGGCTGCAGAGGTAGCAGTCGCACACAGCCCCTGGTACCTGAGGGGGCCCAAAAACCTCCCCCACATAAGGCGACACCAGTATTATAAGTGGCATGTGGTAGGTGGGGGACGGATTACAGATTTTGCATGGAGACATATAGGTTGCTGCTTTCATTTTTCTGTGCCATAATAATAATAATAATAATACTACTGTAGGTGAAATCTGATGTGAACATATATTTCCTTGCACTAGATTTGATAAACGCCCACCCCCCTTTCACTTCAGATTTAGAAGTTGAGGTGTATAATTAAAGCCTCTGTTTAATCCCTTTAAAAAGTCGTGGAAAAGAAACCAAATACCCACTGGGGACATGCTTTTGCGATGAGCGGAGATGTCAGATTGATGTCACACCACTGCCCACAACTGTCCACTGTCCATGTATATAGAGGACAGGATTGTTGCTGAATGGTATTTTAGGACAGTTTCTCTTGAAGGAGAAACATATATGCACATTAGAATGGTAGGCTTATTACTATTGCATATTAGTATTGGATTACTAAATATGTATATTTGTATTGGATATCTCGAAGCATCATCTTTACCAAGCCTGCATAATGACGTGGAGATGGAGGATTAATCTTGTACTGGAAATAGAAATAAAACTGGATGGAACTGATAAATGTACAGTAAAGTACAGTGTCCCTACGCATCTCCCACTAATACTCGCGATTTGGAGGAGTTGTTAAATTTCTTTGACAAAAACAGGAAAATTATTTTTCAATATCTAGTTCAAATGATCACTGGTATCCAAGCGTAACAAGGTAAATCTCCATCTTTAACATCATGTCCTTTTTGGCCCAAAATTCCTTTTGCGGATTTAGTTTTTAATATAGCCTTATAGCGGTTGGAGCTGTGTTTTTCTGATATGGAGATCCACATCTCAGGACATAAGATTTAAAAGATAACTTTATGGCTACTTGAAGCCGCCACTAGAGGGAGCATAGGTGCTTACTGCATACTGTCTTATTATGGACTTCAGTATGTAATAGTATGTAGTAAGCTACTAAGCTCCCTCTAGTGGAATCTGCAGAAATCCAGAATGTTATCTGCTAAAACCATATTTATGCACGACATTTTGAGTACTTTTTCAGTGCCCGCTATATAGATATATTAAGAAATTAATCAGCAAAGGCCTTTGAACCTATTATTTAGAATAAAAAAAAAACAACAAAATGCTCTTCCAGAGCAGACATTCACTTTATAGCTCTCGGTCCCGATACAAAATCTGCACCAGTGCCCCCAACCATCAAGTTTCATTTATAGTACTGGTGTCCTCCTATGTTGTAGAGTGGCCATTGGGCCGCATCAGGAACTGGGGCCCAGGTGCAACTGGAACCTTCACACCTTTAGTTGCACCTCTGGTGGTACACAATAGCACAAACGCATTTTTCCTTTAACATCGTGTATTTGAGGCTGCTGATACATGGAATTGCTTACCTATGACACTTCTCGATCTATAAAAAAGTCTATTTATTTGCTGAAATGTATCCATTATAATAACATATCTTAGTGTGCTGTGCTCTCTGTTGTTTAGGACATGTAGTGGTTTTAGTTATTGTTGGCTTGGTCCGATTTTTATATTACAGTCAGTCTCTTGGAATTCACAATTTATCTTTTACAACCCCGCCCCCTTCCCCAATAAATTGTATCTTAACCTTCTTGCCAGACATATGAGCGCCTTCAAAACATTTTCTTCCCATTCCCTAAATACTCTCTTGTATGGGGCATATTGGAACATTTATCAATGCAATTATGCCAGATTTTAACCAGGATTACATAGAAAAGAATTGTGCTCAGGCTGAAGCCCCAGCACGTTTCCTGATATTTACAAACTTTCCTTAAGTCATAAAATGGGGATGTTGCCCATAAGACACACTGTGTGACCTTTTTACCAAAAATTTCCACCACTTCTCCACACAGACAAGTGGTGGAGGGCTATGCGCATGTGGAAGACAGCATAAGTTACGCTAGCATCCAGCAATATGCCAATATTCGTAAATATGCTCTCACGTGCTTTGGACTTGTGATATGACTAGTAAGGTGTATAGTTTACACTGCCGCTCTTCTTGTCATGGTATAAAGTTAAATGTTGCATGTTTGTCACTATAAAATAAAAATATCAAATTATGCTGATAAACTTGAATTATGTTCATTTATACAGTGTTAGAAAATGACAGCTCAAAGTAGAAATGCAGCTGAATTAGCGGTATCTAATTGGAACCCAAACTTGCACTTTAAACCGATGAATCTTCTGTAGGCAAGTGGCAGGTATGCAATTAACAATTGCATATGTTAGATTGGGTGACAAAAGGGAATGCTTGGACGTCCAACTCAGGAAGTAGGTAACTGCATTTCCAGATAGAATTAAAAGGTAGACATTCACTTTAAGGGTCTCTGAAATTTTTAGGCCCAACATTTTGTGCAGATTCATTTCTTAACATATCTTCATAGCGGTGGAGGTATATTCTGGCTGCTAACAACCACCGTGGGGGGCTTAGGAGCATAAGGTCTTATCATTGGGTTTAAAGTATAAACTAGTAAATTTGCTCCCTATTGTGGTGGCTTTAGGCAGCAAGAATTATACAATTTAAAAGGGTTTTCCAACAAACGACACTTATCACCTATCCACAGGATGGGTGATATGTGTCTGATCGCTGGGTGCCACCCCGCCGGGACCACCACTGATCATGAGAATGGTGGCCCCATGTCTCCCCTTTAATGGATTCACAGTCGGACATGGTGCTGCCTCTCAAGTCAAATCTATAGGACTGATGGAGGTAGCCGAGTACAGCGAGACAGCACATTTAATGCCATATCTTTGCAAAAGGATTTGGAGCTCTGTCTCAGAAAAATGTAGCTCTAAACACTGTATAGATATTTTTAAAAAAAATTATTAATAAAATCAATCAGCACAAAGCTTGGCGTTCAAGGTTGGACATTTCCGATGAGCATTATCATGGCACCCATTATATCCCAAAAAAAGTTCTCAGATCAGTCGATCTCACTAGATTAAATGGACTCTCCTCATGGATATGTTTAAAGGAGTTATACTATTAGGGTATATAGGAACCTTAGAGGGGTATCCCCACTTGGGGCGCCTTTCTAAGAGCCAGAACGGATAGCCGCTGGCAACTCGAGCCATCCATGTTTTACATGGATGGTAATTCGACTGATACCAGATGCATAGTTGGCTAAATATTTCCCCGACAAAATAGTTTCTCGGAAAGCCTGACCTGCGGCGATCGCTGTGGCGGCTCTTGGATTACAGGACTTTTCTGTGATGAGACAACCCCTTTATTGAGCAATAGTCTTCATTACTGATTCATATCAAAGGGGAGAGAAAAGACATGGACCGCACATCCACTGTATACAATGATCAATTGCGGCTAGGCAAAATATATAAATATGAACGAGAGGTTCTTTGTAACATTTTGATCAAATTGTATGCAAGCCCACTTGCCACTTCACGGCGACCTCTGAAAGTGGGTCCCTACGCTAACGGTTGCAGCACCACATGGCGGCTACCGCCACCGCAGCGCCGCTCCTGCAGAGGGAGCAACCCAGGGGCCCAAAAGCACCCATGCCTTCAGACCGTGCCAAGCCTCCTTGGCTCTGGGCCACGTCCCCCCACAAGTGCAGCACTACAGCAACAGACACCACCACACAGCACCACAACATGTGAACAGATGGAATGAGCTCACCTTGCCATGCGCCCCCAGTGGCCGACTTAGAGTACAAGCAGGAGCAGGAACACTTATGAGGTCATTCCTAAATTAAAATAAGCTGGGCCAAAAGTGTGGAGTGCTGGTACCAAGTAAAACAAAACAACAGAGGGGATAGACTCTGTATCATATCAAAGGGGAGAGAAAAGACATGGACCGCACATCCACTGTATACAATGATCAATTGCGGCTAGGCAAAATATATAAATATGAACGAGAGGTTCTTTGTAACATTTTGATCAAATTGTATGCAAGCCCACTTGCCACTTCACGGCGACCTCTGAAAGTGGGTCCCTACTCTAACGGTTGCAGCACCACATGGCGGCTACCGCCACCGCACGGTCTGAAGGCATGGGTGCTTTTGGGCCGCTGGGTTGCTCCCTCTGCAGGAGCGGTGCTGCGGTGGTGGTAGCCGCCATGCGGTGCTGCAACCGCTAGAGTAGGGACCCACTTTAAAGAGGTCGCCGTGAAGTGGCAAGTGGGCTTATACAGTTTGATCAAAATGTTTACAAAGAACCTCATGTTCATGTTTCTAAATTATGCCTAGCGGCTCAGATCAACGTATATACTGTGGATTGTGCGGTCCATGTCTAGTTTCTGACAATGCTGATATTGTATAGTCTATCCTCCTCATTTCCTTTGTTTTACTTGGTACCAGCACTCCACGCATTTGAAAAAATACACAGCTGATTTTAATTCCAGAATGACCTCATAAGTGTTCCTGCTCTTGCTTGTGCTCTCAGTTGGCCACTGGGGGCGCATGGCAAGGTGAGCTCATTCCATCTGTTCACATGTTGTGGTGCTGTATGGTGGTGTCTGTTGCTGTAGTGCTGCACTTGTGGGGGGACGTGGCCCAGAGCCAAGGAGGCTTGGCACGGTCTGAAGGCATGGGTGCTTTTGGGCCGCTGGGTTGCTCCCTCTGCAGGAGCGGTGCTGCGGTGGTGGTAGCCGCCATGCGGTGCTGCAACCGCTAGAGTAGGGACCCACTTTAAAGAGGTCGCCGTGAAGTGGCAAGTGGGCTTATACAGTTTGATCAAAATGTTTACAAAGAACCTCATGTTCATGTTTCTAAATTATGCCTAGCGGCTCAGATCAACGTATATACTGTGGATTGTGCGGTCCATGTCTAGTTTCTGACAATGCTGATATTGTATAGTCTATCCTCCTCATTTCCTTTGTTTTACTTGGTACCAGCACTCCACGCATTTGAAAAAATACACAGCTGATTTTAATTCCAGAATGACCTCATAAGTGTTCCTGCTCTTGCTTGTGCTCTCAGTTGGCCACTGGGGGCGCATGGCAAGGTGAGCTTATTCCATCTGTTCACATGTTGTGGTGCTGTATGGTGGTGTCTGTTGCTGTAGTGCTGCACTTGTGGGGGGACGTGGCCCAGAGCCAAGGAGGCTTGGCACGGTCTGAAGGCATGGGTGCTTTTGGGCCGCTGGGTTGCTCCCTCTGCAGGAGCGGTGCTGCGGTGGTGGTAGCCGCCATGCGGTGCTGCAACCGCTAGAGTAGGGACCCACTTTAAAGAGGTCGCCGTGAAGTGGCAAGTGGGCTTATACAGTTTGATCAAAATGTTTACAAAGAACCTCATGTTCATGTTTCTAAATTATGCCTAGCGGCTCAGATCAACGTATATACTGTGGATTGTGCGGTCCATGTCTAGTTTCTCACAATGCTCTTCATTACTGATTGTTATATTTTTGATGACTAACACTAACTTTTGAGTCTCTTTGATTGGTCAAGTATCTCTAGGTTGATTGGTTTACTCTCCATGGATATTATTTTACTTAAAATAATGGCAGTACTATATTGACTATTGTAGAGTACTACATCTCTCTTTATTCCAAGACTCTTCAACAATGCAAGTCTTATCGCATGCCCCTTACAGAGAGACATCATTTCTGGGCATCTTTCTGGTTATCAGCTCTCCAGGATTTTTTTTGCTTATCCCTTCTGTCTGCAGATTACAATCTCTGAACAGATCAAAAAGGTCCGGCAGTCTAATTTTATATAGAACAGTCTCTCCTTAAAAGGTTGTCACTCATCATATTCACTGTATTCATTCTGGATATCCCTGGCTTTGTTCTGTCCTGTCAGTTCCGATCTTGGTGAAACTCAGTGTGTCAGATGCAGCCAGTTTATTATATATGACAGTGATTAGATACTTAGTACAACGACTGGGTAACGGGTCTGAAAGTCTATGTGACCTTGAGTTAGTTTGCTGATCCTTAATCTAACAGATGTTCTTAACCCTTGGTCTTATATGAATGCCAAATAAACTATGAAATCATGAACTTAGAGTTCTTAACCAAATAATTCTATTCACTTTATCCTTTATAATTTCCAAATCCTTCCTGATGCCACCATAATTGGAAATCCTTTAGCCATCCTACAAAAATATAAGTTACTAGAACAATCGGGAGTATAACAAGTAACCATTGGGCCTCGTAGCAAAATTTCCAATGGGGCCCAATTCCATCAGAACTTATGTTTATTTTGGTCGCCACTCATGTTGATGTCCCGTGTCCTTTAAGTTCTTTTCTTGGATTTTCACACTTTTGCCTTCCATCATCCACAGTTATCAGTAGCTGCACCTCACCCTTGAGTAGAGATAGACCCTGTAAGTTGCTGGGCTCCATAGCAGCTACAATGCTTACTACCTGGGAAGTTACACCCATAGTGACCGTTAAATTCCTTTTCTCCTGCATCTGGTAGTCTGCTGCAAAAGGTCCCAAGTTATTAAAATGACCACAAAATTGCTAGATAATGCCGAATCCTACTGAGCTGTTTTACTGGAAATAATGAATTGAAGGACTCCTCTTAATAAAACATAAATAAAAAAAGACAAGACTATGATACTATATTTTGTTAGACTTTTTGACAACAGGGTGCATGTCATTATGCAAAATCTGTCACCTCTCCTCACGTCCGTTGTAGTAAAAACTTGCATTTCCCATGCAATAACAATTCTGAAGCATCTCTTCTCTTAAAGGGTAACTAAAAACTTTCACAAAACTTCTGACATGTCAGAAGTTTTGATCGGTGGGCGTCCGAGCACTGAGACCCCCACTAATCACTAAAACAAAGTGGCAGAAGTGTTCGGGCGAGCGCTCAGCCACTTAGTTTTTGATCATCTTTTCTCATAAAGCTGATATAACGGTGTACGGGCCCGTAGACTTTCTATTGAGTTCATACACCGTTACATCGCCTTTCCGATTCGTCTTAGCGATCGTGCAGGTCTCAGTGCTTAGACCCTCACAGATCAAAACTTCTGATATTATGTCACTATGTCAGAAGTTTTGTGAAAGTTTAGTTACTCTTTAACTCTGCATTGAGCCATTCCTCCTGAATATTTATGAATATAAACGGAAAACGGAGTGTTACCATTTCCCTTGTCGATATGGATGTATCCATACACAGTCTGGCATTGTCAGCACTGATTGGACAGTGTCAGACGGTGTAGGGACACGCCCCTAACTGCTAACACCCATTTGTCAAATTATTCATACATTTCTACAGGCCTTCTTAAAGTAATTCTATGAACCTGTTTGATTATCCAGAATGTTTGAAAATCTGTCTCCTGACAGGTCCAATTGATGTCTTCTGAAGAAAGTGTAGAAAGTATTACCAATACGAACATGCTTTCTCTGGATAGGTAGTGTTTGTTAGTTAAAACTTTCAACTAGATTCAGGATAGTCACATACAGACCGGCAAAAACTGATCTAACCAACCAAATTTTTTGGTCTAAATTAAAATTGGTTTTGATTTTCAAATTTTGAGTTTTGCATTGAATCAGTCTGATTTACGTATTAGAGATTAAATTAAGTAAATAATTTTTAACTATTTGCTCTCCAGCACTTTCAAAAAACTAAATGGCAGACATAAACCAGAAAGTGGCATGCACACATTATAGTTACTAATTAATCCCTATACATACACAGAGGTACCGAACAAAGCTTACGTAATTACAATATATGATTACAATAGTATGGCAGCAATTAAAAATCTAATATGCTATTCTCAAGCTATTATCTTAATACCAATGTCAAATCAATCCAGTAACAGACATCTTAATAGATACTTTATGTTCCATTAATTTAATATGCTTTACAATGGGTAATGCTTCGCATCAGGAACCAATTTTCACTTTGCCCCATGAACTGCCCTTTTATCTAATAATAATCAATCATGTGATGTGCCTTTTTTCCTTAATTTTAAGCATTATTACCAAACTAACTACTGAACCGATCTCAGCTTGGTTCAGTAGGACTATAAGTGGTCTGGATCTTGCCAATATAATTCCGACATTAAAATGTGCCTGTATTATAATCATCTGAAACCAGCCTGAAATGAACTTTATCCAGGGAAGACATATCATCCATTATGACCTGGGGAAAAAAAAAAAGTATGAGAATAGACTTTTTAAGGTGTAAATTTTGTTGAAATAGTCTCTGCTGCTAATCTGCTGCCTGGACAAACGCATTTTTATTTTTTTTTACTGTTTGGAATTAATAAAAGTACTTTAAAAGTGAACAATGCGTACAATAAAATTCAGTAAGTGGAGAAATAAGAACATTAGCAGCTGAATATTTGTAACAACGTCTGTGTAATACAATATATAATGATTGCTCAAAACATTATGGAGTAAAAAAAAAAGAAACTGCTGGCCATATTTACAGGATTTTTAATTAAAGAGCAACTATACTACTAAATGAACATTAAATGCCATAGAAAATATTGAGTCAGCATTGATAGTTTACTACGTTAAGACTGCTGCCTGTGCTTAGTGTGCAGATTATATATAAAGGAGAATGTTCTAATGGAGATATAAAAACCTTTCATAGGTGCATAGGTCGGATCTATAACACTTACCAAAATATTGGTGTACATAATGTAGTCATACACGCAGAAGTCACATTTTTTATTTATTTTTAATTCACTGTATGGAGATCAAATACTTAACAACAAGGGTGCCCGTCTCCCACTTCCTTTTCTTGCAAATGTTGTGGCGCCTATGGAAAAATTGGTATCTCTGCCTTAATCCAGTGGAGTCTTGGAGTGGTGCAAGCTACCCTACCACCAGTCCAGATTCACAGAGGACCAAAGGGTCTATAGTCTTTAATGATCATCAGATTTTGTCTTTATCATTAAAGCCCTCCCCTTATCTGCCTAAACTTTACCAAAGCTGCATAGAACTTGCCATAATTGCTCCACTCAGTACATTAAGGAACAAACTTCAGTTTGCTGTAAATTTCCCTACAGTCTGCTGATAGCCTAACAGGAAAGCCACAATTTACGTCTGGGGTACCTGTGTGTAGCCACTTATTTCCCCTGTATTGGCTGTTGCAAGAGAGTCACGAGCGGGGGGACCTCTAATAGATCATTTGGAATAGGGTTATCCGGTCGTGAAATCCCCACTCTAAAGTTTTTTTTCTTGAGGAATCATTGGTCTTGCCCTTTAATTATATATGGTAGTTCAAAATGGTTAAATGCATATTGTAGACTAAGAAAATGCTCACAGCATTACTTCTACATTAATAAATTATTAGACTATGCAAATGTCACACTAAAATGCTGCATGCATGATAGTATAATACATACACCAAGTCAATATAAAACATGCGGTACATCTGAAATTGATTGAATAATCAAATCCCCTGACCTGTTGGGTTTATTGGTTAAATGTTTACCATTTCACACTGGAAGCCAACATCTCATAGACCAAGTCAGTATGTATTACAACTCTTTCCATCAATTGAGGACATTACTGAGACGCAGCCGTTTGAATCTGGAATCGCAGGTGTAAAGTTAAATATAAAAAGACTACTCAAAACGTAATTCCTCTTTTCTCTATAAAGTCATCTTCCAACTGAGTTAATAGACATCAACAGTGGAGTACATGAAAGAGAGAGGCCCCATAGCAAAGATCAAAATGTGCTACGTTTAACTTCCCAGAACAGAAAGGCCTAGTAATTATTTCCCGCTCTATGCCTAGTATATGACCCTTGAACCAATTCACTATGCCCATGTTTGCCAACAATGCAGTCCTCCACTGTAGAGGGGAGTCTCCTCAAAACCCAGTACTACAGGGGGTGGGACAAACCAGAGCTGGGCCCCCTCTCTACAAGTGCCCAATAGCAACCTCATGGCCTACCTCTATGGTATGTACAACCCTTGCATCATTTCCACAGTTTATACGTCACCTGTGAACATTCCCTTAAACCTTCAAAAGAGGTTCTCGATCTAAATTATTTTTCAAAAAAATCGTATGAATAATACATGCCGACATGGTATAACTGCTTTGCAGATTCTCTACTGCTAATGCAGTTTTCATAAAAAATGTATTTGAAACAGTCTCGTTGCTAGGAATACACTACCTAGCAACTGCAGCCTTTTAAATGGCAGTCTGTCCCTTGCAACCAGTCTGTGCAATATAATCAGGTGTTTGGCTCAAGGCCATGTTGGCACTGATCCGTCTATAAAATAGGGAGGAAGTGGTTTGCCCTGTTTTGGACTGGAGTTCCTTGGGTCCATTAAAGCAATTAATTCTGATGGGCCACCCCCTTTTTGTATGTACGCAATAAATGTAAGCAATCGGTTATTTGATCAACCCAAGAAATAGACCCTATGGTGATTAGTGATTACTTCCAAAGACAGCTCCAAATGGGATTGTAGTCTGCCGGACCTTTGGGGCCCATTATTGTGTCAGGCCCTGTCCTGTAATCAAACCATACTTTTTTTCCCCCCTATTACTGCCATATTTACATTTTTGCAAAGGGAGAAAATTATTTCATTTCGGTAAAGTTCTCCAACTCACTCTACAAAATGTCTAATCATGCAGGTAGGTGCTACAACAACATGTACATTGCATTTATGTAGTATTTGTGGCAAGCTGACTGTGTAACAAAAAGATTAAGTGACTTCAATGTCTAGATTAGCCTCCAACATGGCAAACTCAAGCAGACAGAATCTTCATAGTTTATAATAACATGAAAGCAACTGTATGAAATGGATCTACTGTGTGCAGTAAACAATAGAAAATCTCATAGCTGTACTATGGTTAATACCAATGTAAATTTCCAGATAAAACAATATATTGTTGTGGCTTTTTAGTGTCACTTTAACATAAGAGCTTTGGCATTCCGTAATACAGCATTAATTTACAGTCCACTCTCTAGCAAATAAGACCCCTTTACCGGTCTTTCAGAGAGTTCGAAGGCTAAATATCATTTATGAGTCATGCACAATGTTCTGTTATGGAGCTTCAGATCAGCTCAGATGTTCTCATATTCCATAGCAGAAAACAGAAATGCGTCTGGTGACAAACACGCTGTGCTCCACACACACACAACTATATAACAACTCTACTGTAGCCTGGGGCCCGTACATTTCAATAATACAAATTCATCCTCGGTCTCTCTGAAGTTTGGTTTTCACAGTATGCCGCTCAGTTAGGAATTTAAATGTTCTGTCCTGCTTAACGCCTTATATCTCAGGTATTTCTCATAAACTTGCAGCATTGCTGTAAGGCTGAATCAGACGACCGTAGTATACGTTCGTGTGATGGCCGATAAAACAACGGCCATCTCATGGACGCGTGTATTTCAATGGGGCCGTTCACACTGGCCGTTGGTTCAGACGTGAAAAATGTTAGTTTTTCACGTCCGAGTTTGCACTCGTTCGTGTGAATCTGGCCTAAGACAGTGGTGGCCAAATAGTAGAATGCGATCTACTGGTAGACCTCAGAGCAGGGACCAGTAGATTTCAATGTTTGGCTGTTTTCTTGATGGCTTCAACAGCAAAGTTTGATAACTGCCTGGATAACAGCTATGTATGAAGAAGGCAGCAGGTGTAATAAAGTAACTAACTGTGGCTGCTACCACTATCATGGGTGCATTATGGCTGCTATCACGATTATGGGTGGCCTATTACTGAGAGACATTTGACATTCAAAAAAAAAAAAAAGGAGGCATGCAAAAATATTTCAGCAGTGTCTTCCACAAGCTACATATACCAGGATCTAGTCTGCACCTAACTACACAAAAAAGTAGATCCCATTTTTTAAAAAGTTTGGCCACTTCTGCTACAGTTTGAGTATCCAATCTACTATAAGTAAAATTGTAAACCAGAATAGGTACAATAAAAAAAACATGATGAGGTGCCTACAGACCACTACAAGCACATGGTAGCATTTTTTTGTTTTGTTTTTTTAAAAGTGGAGGCTTCTTGCTTATTTGCAGATAACCAACACATTAGGGAGTTCTCCCTATGATAGGCTTTGTTCACACTTGCGTCATGGCTTACATTTGGAATAAAAACCATCGCACTGTGACGGATTCATTTACGGATGGGTACAAATGGAAATTGTTGATCCCATTGACTTTAGCCGGGCACGTTGGGGTTTTCTAACGGTTCCAATTTATTTGATGGCAAGAATATCAGTGTAGACCGTGTTATTCTTGCCATCAAAAATAAAGGAAGGGCCGATGGCCAAAAAAACAACTCTCAAGCCATAGCCCTCTTTGTGTGAAAGGTATATCTTTTCTGGCTATAAATGACAGAGGCAAGTAGTACACGTAGTGACAATTTCTACATACCATACTGTCTGTAGGCTAGCAAGAAGAAGAAGCAGAGTAAGTAAATTAAGGCTTTGTTCAAATCTGTGTTGTAGGCACGGTTAGGAGCCTCCATCGAAGATTCCACAAAAAAATGCCAGAAAAAAAATAGTGCAGAATGCAGCATTTTATTCCAGTGAAATTATTGATACCATGACTGAAAACTGAT
>NC_134699.1:36192899-36255399 GCF_050947455.1 Rhinoderma darwinii
TGCTGCTGCTGTGTTGTATCGGGCTGGTTATAAAAATGGGGGGGACCCCCACGTCGTTTTTTTTTAATTTAACAATACACGGGATCCCCCACATTTTTAATAACCAGCCATATACAAAGCTGCAGCAGTCTGGCATTACATGGGTGGGAAGGGCCACTGGTTTTGTCCATTCCCAGGCTAATAACACTGTGTTGGCTGGTTATGATAAATTGGGTGGAACCCCATGTCTTTTAAAAAAAATAAAAATAAATTATAAATAAATAATTTTAAAAAATTACGTGGGGTCCCCCCCACTTTTCTAACCAGCCAGATACAATACAGCAGCAGCAGCCTAGCATTACAAGGGTGGGAAGGTCCACTGTTTTTGGCCCTTCTCAGCCTCATAATACCAGCCTGCGGCCACCCCAGAGCCCGCCCATCACAACAGATGGTCGGGTACTGGATCGTACTGGCTCTTCCCGGCACCCCTGGTGGTGGTGGGTACCGGGGTAATAATGGTGGTTAGTGTTAGCCTCTGCACCGGCTAACACTAAGCCTCACCTTAGTAATGGATGTTGTCACTCAGACAGCGGCCATTACTAAAGTGGTAGTAATAAAATTTGAAAAGAAAAAGACAAAGATATAGATAAAATATTTTATTGAAATAAAGCACCCCCAACACAATGCTCATTAACCATTTTATTGTAGAAAAAAAACCCGTCATCTAAGTAGTCTTCGAAACCGACGTAGTCGAAACACCAAACCTGTAAATAAATAAATTAAAAAAAAATTAAATAAAACATGTCATAGGCTTAGATTCAGTTTAATGTGTGATACTGACTGTTATACCATGTATAGAAGTCTGCCGTGAAGTTGACTTAGATACAGGGCGCCAGCAGACAGTATCATACATGGCCATACAGACATATATACAAACAAACATACATGCAAACATACATACATACATATATACAAACATACATATATACAAGCATGCACATATATACATGCAAATATACATACATGCAAAAATACACACATATATACATACATGCAAACTATCATACATACATACACACATATATACATACATACATGCAAACTATCATACATACATACATACACACACACATGAAAACATACATACATACATACACACAAACATGCAAAGATACATACATACATACATACATATATACAAGCATGCACAAATATACATGCAAACATAAATACATGCAAACATAATTACATACATGCACATATATATAAACATACATGCAAACATACATGCAAAAATAAAAACATGCAAACATACATACATGCACATATATACATACATGCCAACATACATGCAAACATACATACATACATACATGCAAACATACAAACATACATACATACAAACATACATGCACATATACACATACATACATGACAACATACATACATACAAATATACATACATACATGCAAATATATACATGCAAATATACATACAAACATGCACATATATACATACATGCCAACATACATGCAAACATACATGCACATATATACATACATACATGACAACATACATACATAAATACATACATACATGACAACATACATACATGCAAACATAAATGCACATATACACATACATACATGACAACATACATACATGACAACATACATACATACATACATGCAAACATACATACATGCAAACATACATGCAAATATACATACATACATGCAAATATATACATGCAAATATATACATGCAAATATATACATGCAAATATACATACAAACATGCACATATATACATACATGCCAACATACATGCAAACATGCATGCACATATATACATACATACATGCCAACATACCTACATACATACATGCAAACATGCATACATGCAAACATACATGCACATATAACAAGTTCCCCCCGTGTAGTTTTTGGCTGAGCTCTCACCTTCCTCAGGATCAAGGAAACCCCACGAGGTGAGATTTTGCATGGAGCCCCAGATCGATGTCAATTGACAGTCATTTTGTATGTCTTCCATTTTCTTACTATTGCACCAACAGTTGTCTCCTTCTCACCCAGCGTCTTACTTATGGTTTTGTAGCCCATTCCAGCCTTGTGCAGGTCTATGATCTTGTCCCTGACATCCTTAGAAAGCTCCTTGGTCTTGCCCATGTTGTAGAGGTTAGAGTCAGACTGATTAATTGAGTCTGTGGACAGGAGTCTTTTATACAGGTGACCATTTAAGACAGTTGTCTTTAATGCGGGCACCAAGTTCATTTGGAGCGTGTAACTGGTCTGGAGGAGGCTGAACTCTTAATGGTTGGTAGGGGATCAAATACTTATTTCTCTGTGCACAATGCAAATAAATATATATAATTTTGACAATGTGATTTTCTGTTTTTTAAAAAAAATATAATTTATCTCTCACTGGTAAAATGAACCTAGCCTAAAAATTCTAGACTGTTCATGTCTTTGACAGTGGGCAAACTTACAAAATCAGCAGGGGATCAAATACTTACTTCCTTCACTGTGTGTGTGTGTGTGTGTGTGTGTGTGTGTGTGTGTGTGTGTGTGTGTGTGTGTGTGTGTGTGTGTGTGTGTGTGTGTGTGTGTGTGTGTGTGTGTGTGTGTGTGTGTGTGTGTGTCAGTGTGTCAGTCAGTGTGATTAGTGCAACTTTCTAAATAGTTTGTATTCAAAATTAGTTTTACTTTTTCAGGTACGGCTGCTCTATATTCTTTATACTGAGCAGCTGTATCTTTTGCTATGACTTGAATCCGTCAGTCCCGCGTACCTGACGGGCTAAGTGTTAGCGGACGCAGGATACACCTGTAATATATCACAAATAAGTTACGAAATTAAATGTGATAGATTACAGGTGGAACCTGCGTGGACCCGCTGTCACTGAACCCGTCAGTCCCGTGGGCCTGATGGGAGAAGGATTTAGCTAAATATACAGCTGCTCTGTATAGGGAATACAGAACAGCTGCATCTCAAAAAGTAAAACACATTTTTTAATAAAAACTGTTTAGAAGGTTGCACTTAAAGGAACAGTGTCATCACAAATTTTTTTTTAATATGTTAAAGATGTTAGTGCTTTATTAAAAACGTTTAGATTTATTTGTGTGTTTGTGTTTTACTTTTTCTTATTTTTACACTTTTTCTTCTCTATGGGGGCTGCCATTTTTTGTTCCATTTCTGTATGTGTCGATTAACGACACATACAGACATGGAATACGGCAGCCACAGTCCCATAGAGACTGCGAACGGGTCCCTTCCCATCCACTTCTGTGTACGCTGTCTGTGTGGGAACTGCGCATGCGCCGCTCCCACACAGTCCAACTTGAAATTGGCGCCGTCCGGCGCCATTTTCCTGTGGACCGGAAGTCGCGGCCGGACAGTAATATTACTACTTCCGGTCGCGGCTTCCGGACTTGTGCACTTGGACCAGCGGCAGCAGACGGAGCGGACGGGCCGGAGGGAGCCGCGGCGGCAGGAGCAGGTAAGAGATTTCAATGTATGTTCGTGTTTGTGTACGTTTACTACTGTATGTAAACCTACTAAACTATGTGTTAGCTCAAAAAATGGCGACACACAGTGTAGGAGGTTAGACCGTTCAAACCCCTCGTTTATCCCGGCACTAGCCAGGATAAAGGAGGGGGGGATGCTGAGAGCTCACTAGAGCGAGGGCTTTTTACCCAATTTTGCAATGCTGCAATTTTGGGAATAGCTCCATCTAGTGACCAGCAATGGGAAATATTATAAATTAGAATTAATTTATAATATTTCCTGACTCGTGAAAAAAATAAAAAAAATTTGAACAATGTTTAATCACCTACACACTAAATGTTTAATGTTTAGCCTTTAATTTCAAGCGCAAAAGCTCTCCTTATATCAACAGCATTTACCACTGTTCCTGACAATCAAATAACTTTCAGAATCAGGGATTTATAATGGGTAAGGGCATTACTTTGAAAGTAAATTTGTCTGCCATAGTATTATTATTGTTTTTTTTTACATTGATATGGTTTGCAAAGAAGCTTTATTAAATAAAATGACATCTGGATTTGGTTATTTCAGGCAATTTCATGGAGAAAGGCTGGGCAAATTAAACCTTCAATTTTATTTATTTTTATTGAAGTGTTTTTGACTCTTGTGGAATTATTACGCAGACTGATACATTTCATGAATAGTAGTTCAAAGTGCATACCACATGTTCCAAGCTAACTCTCTGGGATATTGGTCTTCCCTTTTGTTTTACTTGCCACTTTTAGATGATTTATACAAGTGAAATACCAACAGTAAGCAAACAAATATATCCTTGCATATGTGTTACCTTTGCTAAATAAATTAACCCCTTCCCGCTTTGACCACTTTTGACCTTCCTGACAGAGCCTCATATTTCAAATCTGACATGTTTCAATTTATGTGGTAATAACTTCAGAATGCTTTTACCTATCCAAGAGATTGTTTTCTCGTGACACAGTGGACTTTATGTTACTGGCAATATTTGCTCAATACATTCAGTATTTAATTATGAAAAACACTAAAATGTAGCAAAAAAATTGCAAAAATTAGCATTTTTCTAAATTTAAATGTATTTGTTTGAAAGACAGGCAGTTACACCACACAAAATTGTTGCTAATTAACATCCCCATATGTCTACTTTAGATTGGCATCGTTTTTTTAACATCCTTTTATTTTTCTAGGACGTTACAAGGCTTAGAACTTTAGCAGCAATTTATCACATTTTCAAGAAAATTTCAAAAGGCTATTTTTACAGGGGCCAGTTCAGTTGTGAAGTGGCTTTGAGCCTTATATGTTAGAAAGTCCCAATAAGTCACCCCATTTAAAAAACTGTGCCCCTCAAAGTACTCGAAACAGCATTTAGAAAGTTTCTTAACCCTTTAGGCGTTTCACAGGAAATAAAGCAAAGTAGAGGGGAAATGTACAAATTTATTTTATTTTTTTCAAAAATTCATATTTAATCCATTTTTTTTGTAACACAGAAAGTTTTACCAGAGAATAGCAACTCAATATGTATTGCCCAGGTTCTTCAGTTTTAGGAAATATCCCACATGTGGCCCTAGTGTGCTTATGGACCGAAGCACAGACCTCAGAAGCAAAGGTGCACCTATTGTATTTTGGGCCTCCTTTTTATTAGAATATATTTTAGGCACCATGTCAGGTTTGAAGGGTTCTTTCCAAAACAGTGGAAATCCCCCAAAAGTGACCCCATTTGTGAAACTACACCACCTCAAGGAAATTATCTAGGGGTATAGTGAGCATTTTGACCCCACAGGTTTATTGCAGAAATTATTTGAAGTATGCCGTGAAGTATGCTATTTTTTAAAAGAAAATGTAGCTTTAGCTAATTTTTTCTCATTTCCACAAGGACTAAAGGAAAAACAGCGCTGCAGCATTTATAAAGAAATTTCTCCCGAGGTTGACATGAGGATCCGGGAGCGGTCCCAAGAGGTTCTGCGGGAGAGAGAACTTCCTAGGCTGGATTCTACTTTCCAGCAATCCTTACTATCCTCCTCAGTCTTCCCACCAGAGGATCCTATGCAGATGAACCATGTGAAATTGTCTATCCAGGAGAAACAATGCAGACGCATTTCTGGACTTTGTCTGTATTGCGGCCTCGGAGGCCATATTGTGCGTCTGTGTCCCCAGAGGCCAGAGAGACCCAACTGCCTAGGGTTGGTTGGAGAGACAACCCTAGGTGGAACGATACCTAATAAAGCATTCTGTTCCAAGCTGACTATTCCTGTGACCCTAGTATCCGGCGAGAGGACGCATCGGGTTTCTGCCCATCTTGACTCTGGGTCTGCGGCAAACTTCATCCAAAAGGAGCTAGTGGATCATCTTCAGTTGCCCACAGTTCCCCGTGAGAATTCTTTGGCTGTAGCCTCAGTGAATGGACTGCCTCTGCCTGATCCTATCGTTTCTAAAACCAAGCCGTTGAAGCTCCAGGTTGAAGTCCTTCATTCTAAACAAATTTCTTTCCTTGTTTTGCCCAAGGCCATCAATCCTGTTCTGCTGGGCCTGCCTTGGCTTTGACTGCATGCCCCAGTCCTGGACTGGAATTCCGGAGTGGTTCTCCAATGGGGCTCATAGTGCCTTGGTCGTTGTCTGTTGCAGATCCATCCTGTCCAGCCTCCTCTACCTCAGTCATTGGCGGGACTGCCCCCCAGATTGCTCAGTTTGCAGATGTCTTCAGCAAAAGGGAGCCTGAGACGCTGCCTCTACATCGGACTTATGACTGCCCCATTGAACTGGTTCCTAATACCTCTCTACCCCATGGCCGAGTATATCCTCTCTCCTTGCCAGTCTCTATCCATGTCGGCCTATATCAAGGAGAATCTGGAAAGGGGTTTCATAAGAAACTCTTCCTCCCCAGTCGGGGCTGGGTTCTTCTTTGTTAAAAAGAAGGACGGATCCCTTTGACCCTGCATTGACTACTGTAGTCTCAACCAGATCACGGTCAAGAACAAATACCCATTGCCACTTTTATCTGAACTGTTTGACTGTATACGAGGAGCTAGAATTTTTTCTAAACTAGACTTGCGTGGAGCTTATAATTTGATCCGAATCCGTCAAGAGGATGAGTGGAAGACGGCGTTCAACACTCGAGATGGGCACTATGAATACCTGGTCATGCCATTTGGACTGTGTAACGCTCCCGCGGTCTTCCAGGAATTCTGAGATCTCCTCTATATCTGTGTTGTTGTTTATCACTATGATATTTAGATTTTCTCCCCAGATCCGACGACTCATCGGAGGCATGTCCGTCAAGTTATACTACGATTAAAGGAGAATGGTTTATACGCCAAGCTGTGCGTCTTTGAGAGGAATTCTCTTCCCTTCATGGGCTACATCATCTTGAATCAAGGTCTCAAGATGGATCCTGAGAAAGTGAGAGCTGTCCTGGAGTGGTCACGTCCTCAAGGTCTGAGGTCCATAGAGCGTTTCCTGGGATTCGCCAATTTCTACCGGCCGTTTATCCCAAACTTCTCTTCACTGACATCTCCTATTTCCACCCTTATCAAGAAGGGTGTGAATGCCAAGGTGTGGACCCCAGAGGCAGAGTCCGCATTTATTAGTCTCAAAAAAGCCTTCACTTCAGCCTCGATCCTCCATCATCCTGAAGTATCTCGGCAGTTTTCTTTGGAGGTGGATGCCTCTTCTGTTGGTGCAGGTGCACTTCTGTTCCAGAGGAGCTCCAAAGGAAAGGCAGTAGTATGTGGCTACTACTCGAGACTTTTTTTTTCTGCAGAGCGCAATAACTCTATTGGGGATCAGGAACTACTGGCCATCAAATTGGCTCTGGAGTTGTGGAGACATCTGCTGGAGGGCGCAGCTCACCCCATCCTGATCTACACCGACCACAAAAACCTCACCTACCTTCAGTCCGCTCAACGACTAAATCCCCATCAAGCCAGGTGGTCGCTGTTCTTCACCGTTTCCAATTTGTGCTCCACTACCATCCCGCTGACAAGAATGTGAGGGCCGATGCCCTGTCCAGGTCATTTGAGACAGATGACACGGTTGAGTCCCTTCAAACTATCATAGACCAGTCCTGCATAGTCTCTGCCAATCCTTTGCAGGTTAGAGACATCCCTCCGGGGAGGAATTTTTTTCTTTTGGGAGACAGGAAAATAATTCTCCAATGGGGACGCAGTTCTAAACTGGCTGGGCACCCTGGCATTCGTAAAACCCGAGACCTGATTGCTCGTCACTTCTGGTGGCCCACCCTGCCCAAGGATGTTGTGGACTTTGTCACTTCTTGCACGGTGTGCTTCTAACAAGGTTACTCACTCCAAGCCTGCCGGACTGCTTCAACATCTGCCTGTACCCAATGCCCCCTGGCAGCACATTGCAATGGACTTTGTCACTGACCTTCCTCCCTCAGCAGGATGCAACACTGTCTGGGTGGTAGTGGACCGGTTCTTGAAGATGGCACATTTTATCCCGCTGACCGGCCTACCTTCTGCTCCCCGAATGGCGAGTCTCTTCATTCAGCACATCTTCCGCTTGCATGGCTTGCCCCTTCACCTTGTGTCCGATTGGGGGGTACAGTTTACCTCAAAATTCTGGAGGGCTCTCTGTAAACTCCTGAATGTGAGATTGGACTTTTCCTCAGCCTATCACCCCCAGTTCAATGGGAAAGTCGAGAGGATCAACCAGATCATGGAGAATTATCTCCGTCACTTCATCTCCTTACAGCATGATAACTGGGTACAGCTTCTTCCATGGGCCGAGTTCTCGTACAACAACCACACAAGTGAGTCCACCACTTCCACTCCGTTTTACATTGTGTACGTTCAACATCCTAGATTAACCCTGTTTCCTATAACCTGCGGCTGCCTCCTACCGTCAGAATCCACAACTCCTTTGATGTGTCCCTCCTGAAACCAGTGGTCCTGAACCGCTACAGCAGACTTCCTGTTCCACAACTGCTCCCAGCGGTTCTTCTGATGTGTTCGAGGTGAGGGAGATCCTGGACTGCAAGAGGGTAGGAGGAAGGACTTTCTATTTGGTGGACTGGAGAGGGTTTGGTCCTGAGGAGAGGTCCTGGGAGCCAGAGGAGAACCTCGATGCCCCTGCTCTCGTTAAGAAGTTCCTCTCTCGCTCTGGTTACAAGAAGAGGGTCTACTCACCACCTGATGCCCGCAGCCATGGATCTGTGAGCGCTGGTCCCCATCTCCTTCCCAGGAGACGCCAGCACTCACTTCCCCTCCGGTCCGCTGTGTCCCGTAGGGTGCACGTGCACGCTCGTGCCCGCTCTTAAAGAGCCAGCACGCGCACATGTAGGAAATCATCATCATCATCAACACACATGATTTCCTGTGCTATAAGAAGGCCCCAGTCCGTCTGATCCTTGCCTGAGCGTTGTTAGTATATCCCAAGTCTGTCTTGCAAATGGTCCCCTAGTTTCCCGTTCCAGTTGTTACCGGTGCCCTGTTACCTGTTCCTGTATCCCGTCTGTGTCCTTGTTCCTGTGCCTACTAGTTGGAGTCATGCCTACTGCACCTGCTGTTGTTTGCCACGTCCTGTGTCATCTGCCACATCTAGATGGATTTGCCAAGTCTGGCGCAAACTGCGGCACCTGCTGTCATTCGCCACGTCTGGCGTTACCTGCTGCACACACCTCCATCCGTGCCAGAGCTGCGGCCACTGTCTGGACTATCCAAGTACCCTTGTGCGGGACATTGTATTGCTGGGTTTCCTTGTTGTTTGGCCAGCTGCCTCCCTGCTATGGCGGTGCGGCCTAGTGGGTCCACATACCCACAAACCGTGACAGCCCTTATCTTTTGCCTGGACATTCGACCAGGCTCAGGAGTGAAAGAGTACCATGCGAAGTTTAGGCCTAATTTTTTTTTTTTTAAATCAAACAACTTTTTATTAGATGTGAACAACATAGAATAAACATCAGGTACAAATCAACAAAATACTTTGTCTCTTTGGTTACAATATACACGATGTATGCATAACCCACCTGGACCACCGTCACAGTACTGTACATCCCATATCCCTCCCTCCCTCCCTTGTTTCTTTGCACCCGATCTCATCAGAGAATCTGCCAAACCTCTATCCACCCCCTCCTATTACTCTCCCTACCCCCATGGGAATAGATGCCAATACGTTCCAATTATAAGTCATCCACTGCATCTGAAAGTAGACCCCCGTTCCCTCCCCCCTAACTCACCCATACCCCCCCTCGCAATACCCCCATCTTTCCCAAGCACTACCAGCCAACCGTCTCGTTGCGTTAGACATGTAGAACAGAAGCCCTTGCAGAGTTACCCTGAGGAGGCTCCTACTGACCTGCCGTTCCATGACAGTGCAACCATTTACCCCATTGTTTGTCATATTTGTGTATTGCCCCATGTTTCATATATAATCGTTGTTCCAAAGATACCGTACGATTAACATAACTCACTAGCTCAGACACCTCCAGGGATCCGCTTGCAACCAGTATTTTGCTATCAGTTTCCTTGCATGGTATAGTACCTTTTTGATAGACCGTAATTCAGCTCTTTCCCCTTCTGCCCCACCCATACATCCCAGAAGAAATATCTTAGGATCCAACGGAAAATCTCTACCATACACCCTCGTTACCATTCCTCTAACCTCCTCCCAATATCCATTTAGCATTGGACAGCTCCAGAACATATGTTTCAAGTCCGCCCCATCCGACGAACATCTTGGGCACTCCATCATTAGTCTAAGCCGCATTTGCCATAGCACCTTAGGCGTTCTATACACCCTATGTAGAAAAAAGAGTTGCGACCTCCTATGTGCTACACTGATGGAGAGGACTTTTGACGATTCAAGTATCTCTTCCCACTCGTCCTCAGTCAGAGTCCCCACATCCCCTTCCCATTTGCATTTGATCTCTGACAGCGGATCACCAAGAAATTTGGAGAGCAACGTACCGTACAGCAAAGATATAAGCCCTTTTGTGTCTCTCGCCCCCAATACCTGCCCCACGACCCCCATATTGGAGCAGCTCAAATCCACAGATCTAACTTGGGCTTGTGCAGCGTGCCGCAATTGAAGGTACTGGTAGAACAGCCTATGTGGGAGTCCAAACTCCTCCTGCAATTATGAGAACAGCTTAAGAATTCCTCCTTCGTACAGCTGACATACTAATCTGACCCCTTTGTGTTCCCACTCCTGAAAACCGTCCAAGGTGTTAAATTCCCATAAGTACGGGTTGTCCCAGATAGGCATGTAGTTTGAACACCCTGGAACTCCCAATAATTTCTTGCATTCCCACCATACCTTATGTAGCAATAACATGGTCGGTTTTCCCCTCGCCTCCCTCTTCAATTTATGGGATTCCATTGCTTCCAAAATATCAGTGCGCTGGCCTAAATAAAACAGCAATTTCACACTAGAATCCCACCGTCCCTATCCTTCCATCCTTTGAAGTGTTGCAGCTGAGCCGCCAAATAATATATCCAAGCATTCGGTATAGCCAAGCCTCCCTGTTCCGTTGGTAACTGTAATTTTTCCAATTTGATCCGCAGAATCCCCCTTTTCCACACCAAGTCTCTGAACAAGTTATGTATCCTCCTGAGCCAGTACTTAGGCAACCACACTGGGGCATTATGCACAACATAGAGAACCTGAGGCATAAGAATCATTTTTATCAAGTTTGCACGACCTAACGCTGAAAGTGGCAGCCCAAGCCAAATTTTTGTCCTATCTTTCAGTTTTTCTAACAATGGCTTCACATTTAAAGCAATAAAGTCCTGTACCCTCGCCGAAACTGTGATCCCCAGGTATTTAAATTCCGTCACACAAGGTACATTTATCCCCCCACCACCAACGGCGTACTCAGAGGCGTAAGTGGCAGCAGTACCGATTTGTTCCAATTAATTTGTAATCCCGAGAACTTACCAAACCTTTCCAATACAGTCCTAACCACCGGCAACGACCGGTTTACCCCTCCCAAAAATAGCAGAATATCGTCAGCATATAAAGCTATACGCTCCTCCAAGTCACCATATCTAAACCCTTCTATACCCGGATGTTAGCAAAAATTCCTCGAGGACCCTTTATTACTTCCAATTTAGCCCTCATGTACACCACCAAATTTAATTAAACAAATGGAAAGGGAAGGGAAAGAAATGGGAAAAAGAAGGGCAAGAAGCAAGATCACCTGATCTATTATATTGAATTATTAAAATTCAGTAAAATTACCGGCTTAGGTATAATATACAAAAAAGGGAATGGGGTGAATGGTTCCTCATTAAAGTACACCCCATATAATAGATAAACCCATTCAACCTATATATGATAAGATGGTAGAATGGGGATGATGGGAAAACGATGCATGCATCAGTATCAGATAGCTAGAGTGGAGTGCACAGAGGGGCAAACAATATGATAATGTGTATGTCCCCAGGGCACACCACTATATTGTCCTCTGGTACTAATTAATGCCTGTGGAATGAGTCTAAATAAGACTAAAGTAGCCAGCTGCACCCTTGAATGTAGCAAAGTGTGTCACACATAGCAGACAAATGTAATTGTCAGTGCTAAACATTGACAGGTGCCTTATTTATTTTATTATCAGCAACCTTGTCAATGGTAGAAATCTGACAAGTATTTTCCACAGCAAAATGAACCAGTGTTGATGTAATAGTCAATGTCAGTAACACTTTATATTTATTTGTGAGTGTTTGGCAACATAGGAAAGACTGAGAGCAGCAAAGAAAACACTGCACCTCTCTCCAGCACTCGTGGAGAACAGGTTGCCAAGCAACAAGCCAGACGCCTGAAACCCAAGCAGCATGTCAGCTGTTTAACTCACTGCTCACAGGCTGCTGAGGCACTGTGAGCTGCTGTGCTGGTGTTCAGCTAGGAGTTGCTATCACTCCTGCATCTGTGCATGTAACTCCTTGGCATTAAAGGCAGCTTGAAGAACACTGCCTTTCTCTCCAGCACACGTGGAGAGCACGTTGCAGAGCAACAGGCCAGACTCCAAAGACAGGAACAGCACGTCAGCTGTTTGAATCACTGCTCACACGCCGAGCGCTGTGAGCAGCCGAGCTGATATTCAGCTATGTGTCAGGAACGCACTTATCTCTCCATGAGCGGCGTCTAGCAGTGCCAGTAAGTATTACCCTGCTTGGTGATCGTTCACCAGCAGGTATTACACCACTAAATTTCCCTTCAAATCTGTATGGTCTTTCCCTAATCTAAGACCGGATATGTCCCGACGCGTGTTTCGCTGACGTCAGTAAGCTTCATCTAGGGGCATGAGCGCTCAGTTTCTCGCGTCCTTTATTTAAGGAGTTGTGATTGACAGTTGTCACAGCCAATCACAACTCAGTAAGATAAATATAGTGTTTAATTGATAAAAAAAAACTCCTACAGGTTAGAGCTAATAGTGTCAGGACAAGAAAGGATTATTGTCCTGAGGTATACAGACCTATCCATTTAGAGATACATTTTTTATAAACAGAAATTGTATATTAATCTGTTTATATACCTATGTTTGAATTTTTAATTTGATTTCTATTAATAATTTTTATTGGTTTTATTTATTATGTTTTTATTTTTAAAAAATTTTTATTTTTATTTTATTTTTTATTGTTTGTTTTTCATTTTTATTTTTAATTTATTTGACTGACCATATTATTCATCATAATTTTCAGATTATATAAAAAATTATATTATAACAGCATATCAAGTGTCACAACAGTTATTTAATTTACTTTTTAGACAAGTTTTGTTTTATTAAATGCGTATTACCTATACCAAGCAAATATTATGTTACAATTAGTTTTGATTTTGATTTCAATTTTATTTTTATTTTGTTTGTATTTATGTTTTTATTTAACTCTTATTTTTGTTTATGTTTTTATAGCCAAATATTTCTGCCCAAATAAGTAGAATATTATACCGTAAGTATAGGACAGATTTAGCATACCGTTTGTGTTACCAAACGGTGAAACAGTAGGATTTTAGCAGTACAGTTAGGGTATGTTCACACGAGGGCGTCCGTAACGGCTGAAATTACGGGGATGTTTCAGCCTGAAAACATCCCCGTAATTTCAGCCGTACCGGCATGTGCAGGCGCTTGAACGCCGCGTCCATTACGGCCGTAATTAGCGCTGCTATTCATTGGAGTCAATGAATAACGGCTCCAATTACGGCCAAAGAAGTGACAGGTCACTTCTTTGACGCGGGCGTCTATTTACGCGCCGTCATTTGACAGCGGCGCGTAAATTACGCCTCGTGTGAACAGACAAACGTCTGCCCATTGCTTTCAATGGGCAGATGTTTGTCAGCGCTATTGAGGCGCTATTTTCGGACGTAATTCGGGGCAAAAACATTTACATTCCCGTAATTTCAGCCATAACGGACGCCCTCGTGTGAACATACCCTTATCGTTCTCCACAAGTGAGCAGTGACACGCTGCTTGGGTTTCAGGCGTCTGGCTTGTTGCTTGGCAACCTGTTCTCCACGAGTGCTGGAGAGAGGTGCAGTGTTTTCTTTGCTGCTCTCAGTCTTTCCTATGTTGCCAAACACTCACAAATAAATATAAAGTGTTACTGACATTGACTATTACATCAACACTGGTTCATTTTGCTGTGGAAAATACTTGTCAGATTTCTACCATTGACAAGGTTGCTGATAATAAAATAAATAAGGCACCTGTCAATGTTTAGCACTGACAATTACATTTGTCTGCTATGTGTGACACACTTTGCTACATTCAAGGGTGCAGCTGGCTACTTTAGTCTTATTTAGACTCATTCCACAGGCATTAATTAGTACCAGAGGACAATATAGTGGTGTGCCCTGGGGACATACACATTATCATATTGTTTGCCCCTCTGTGCACTCCACTCTAGCTATCTGATACTGATGCATGCATCGTTTTCCCATCATCCCCATTCTACCATCTTATCATATATAGGTTGAATGGGTTTATCTATTATATGGGGTGTACTTTAATGAGGAACCATTCACCCCATTCCCTTTTTTTATGTTATACCTAAGCCGGTAATTTTACTGAATTTTAATAATTCAATATAATAGATCAGGTGATCTTCTTGCTTCTTGCCCTTCTTTTTCCCATGTCTTTCCCTTCCCTTTCCATTTGTTTATACCCGGATGTTGTCTCACTACATTCGCCAAAGGCTCGATCGCCAGCGCAAACAGCAGCGGGAAAAGTGGGCACCCTTGACGTGTCCCCCTCCCCAGATCAAAGGCTTCCGACATCATTCCATTAGTTCTAATTCTAGCTACTGGTTCCTTGTATAGCAATTTTACCTCCCAAATCCAAACCGTTCCAAAACAGCCCATAGGTACCCCCACTCCACACTATCAAACGCCTTAGCGACATCCAAAGACAGCACTGCTCTAAACCGCGTGTCTCCAGTATCTGCCTGTATGTTCAGGAACAGTCGCCTCAGATTAACCGCCGTAGACTTCGATGTCATGAACTCCGACTGATCCGGTCCAACAATTGTAGTCACTACTTTTGTCAGTCTGTTAGCTAGAACCTTTGTCAGAATTTTTATGTCCGAGGTCAACAAGGATATTGGTCAGTAAGATTCAGGTTGTGTCCGGTCTTTCCCATCTTTAGGAATAACCACTATTGCAGCTTCGTACATCGCCTGCGGCAGACACCCCTTTGCAAAACTATCCTGGAACACCTCCAGTAACTCTGGCAAAAGCACATCCCCGCAGGTTTTGTATAATTCTGCAGGTATGCCATCCATCCCCGGAGCCTTTTCATTTGCCATAGAACTCACCGCCTGCTGCATTTCCTCCAGAGTTAATGGTGCTTCCAGCATCTTCCTATCCTCCGCCCTCAAAGTAACCCACGCTATGCCCTCCAGATATTCTGCCAAAAGAGCCCCTGAATAGTCTACTCTGGAGCGATACAACTCACTATAGAAGGATTTCAACACATCCAATACATCTCCTGTTTCCCCAACCAGTGTCCCATCTTTATCCTGCAAGCAATGGACATATGCGTCTTCCCGCACAGGTCTAGCTATAGTAGCTAGCAGTCTGCCCGTCATCTCCCCCTCTTCATAATACTTTTGTCGCATAAAAAGCCTTTTGTTAGCCGCTTGTACCATCAGATGTTCCCTTAGTAACTACGTATCTACCGTGCTATTTGCGACATGCCTTTCCTCCGTCAATGTCACCCTACGGGTCAGGGTTATGCCCACTTGTCTTGATTTGTTCTTTATGGCCGTGATCTCCCGTATATACACCCCTCTTATATATGCCTTAATAGCATCCCATAGGACATCAGGAGGAACCGTACATGTATTAAAATAAAAATACTCTCGCAGACTCGCAACTATTTTATCCACCCCCACCAATTGTATCCAGAACGGATTCAGCCTCCAGTGCATTCTTAACCCTCCCACCTGCGGACTAGTTCTGACCTTCAGCAACAAAGGGGAGTGGTCAGACAGCGAGCGCGGCAAATACTCCACCCCCTCCGCGTACATAACTCCCAAACCATTGCTAAACATCAGATCTATTCTGAACAACGAGCCATATGTAGAGGACACACAAGAATATTGTACATGTATCTCTTGCATTAGATGAACGTTTTTATTCATGCTTTGCATGACTCATCTTTTAATATTTGTGATTTTTTCAATAAAGTTTGCAATTTTTTCTGTTACATATGCTGTGTTAATTGTACCCCACACTTTATAGGCTATATATAAGAATATTGTGTAGTAGAGGGCCACTTCGCGCGCCACACATCCGTGAGACCAACCTCTGTCATATACTTCCCAAATTGTGTCAGACCAGTGTCCCCCACCCCCACTGCTTTCGAAAATTTATCACGCCCCTTGTCCATAATGTAGTTGAAGTCCCCCTTTAGTATAGTCGGAACCACAGGCCAACCAGCCAGTCGCTCCAACACCTCCCGTATAGGAACTACGGAGTACGGGGGAGGCACATAAATTACCACAATAATACATTCCCAGTTAAATAATTTACAATGTACCCCAACATACCTGCCCTTCCCATCACTAAATGAAGCCAAACAACTAAAAGGTAAATTTCTATGGACCAGGAGACTAACCCCCCTTGAGTATATGGAATGAATGGAGTGAAAACTATGCCTAATCGAAACCCTATGCGCCTGTTGCGCCGTATCATTGGTAAGATGCGTCTCCTGCAATCCCATCACACCAGCGGACTGCCCCTTCAGGAAATCAAATATAGCCCGACGCTTTGTTGCCTCCCCCATACCTCGCACATTCCAGGACAAGAAATTTACCCTACCTCCCATCCGGTCATTGCTTTTATTTGACATTGGTATTGGCCGCACAATGCGGTGAAACTCGTAGCGTACTGCGATTCAAACTCCCCCCCCCCCCCCCACAAAAAAATTATTTCCCTCCCCCATTCACCTCCCTCACCCACCCAACTTTCCATAAACTTACCCTCCCAAGATTGCCAGGGCTAGCGAAGAAACCTCCACCAGTATGACATTTCAGCTTCCCAATCAAATTGCAAAAAAACATAAGCAATATCCACCCATTCATTGCACACAGTGTATCCCGAGGAGCTCCGATCCTCCCGCCAGTGTAACACAATATACTGGTATCATTTCTGTGTCTTAAAGGGAATGTGTTGCCAGCAAAACATGTTTTTTTTTTTTAGTTAAACAGTTAGTGTATAGGTGATTAAACATTGTTCTAATTTTTTATTTTTTTTTCACGAGTCAGGAAATATTATAAATTGGATTCAATTTATAATATTTCCCAGCACTGGTCACTCGATGGAGCCATTCCCAAAATTGCAGCATTGCATGTGGTAAAGCAACCACATTGCTTTATGCTGCAAAATTGGGTAAAAATCCCTCGCTCTAGTGAGCTCTCAGAATCCCCCCCTCCTTTATCCTGGCTAGTGCCGGGAGAAACGAGGGGTTTGAATGGTCTAACCTCCTACACTGTGTGTCGCCATTTTTTGAGCTAACACACAGTGTAGTAGGTTTACATACAGTAGTAAACACACACTGAAACACGAACATACATAGAAATAACTTACCTGCTCCAGTCGCCGCCGCTCCCTCCGGTCCATCCGCTCCGTCTGCTGCCGCTGCTCCATGTGCACAAGTCTGGAAGCCGCGACCGGAAGTAGTAATCTTACTGTCCGGCCGCGACTTCCGGTCCACAGGAAAATGGCGCCGGACGGCGCGCATTTCAAATTGAACTGTGTGGGAGCAGCGCATGCACCGTTCCCACACAGCGGCGCACACGATAGTGGATGGAACGGGCCCCGTTCGCAGTCCCTATGGGACTGGAGCTGCCGTATTCCATGTCTGTATGTGTCGTTAATCGACACATAAAGAAATGGAAAAAAAAATGGCAGCCCCCATAGGGAAGAAAAAGTGTAAAAATAAAAAAAAGTAACACACAAACACACAAATTAATCCAAACGTTTTTAATAAAGCACTAACATCTTTAACATATTAAAAAAAAAAATTTGGTGACACTGTTCCTTTAAATAACTATGTCACATTTAACTGTCATCTCTGTCACCCCTCCCAGTATTAGAGAAAGACAGACTGCAACCCCAAATCTGAAAAACATACAATTGCATAGAACAGTGCCTTATTTCCCCCTTGCAGTGTACCCCCTTCCCTTAGTAGCAAAGTTCCTTCAGGAACCATCCATCCCAGGATCACGCAGCAGCTTCCTCCCGATCCTGACGAAGGCGATCCTCATGGCTATCCAGCCACCTGAGCGCATCCTTTGAGTTCTCAAAAAATTGCACTGACCCCAGCGCCGCCACCCGAAGCTTTTCGGGGTATAGCATAGAATACTGAACACAAAGAGTCCTCAGTCGTTTTTTAATGTCCAAAAATTGCATCCTCCTTTTTTGAATCTCAGCAGAGAAATCCGGATAGAAGGAAACTTTCACTCCGTTCACACTTATGTCCTGTCATTCCCGGGCTTGTCGGAGAATCAAATCTCTATCTTTGTAATGAAGTAGCTTCACCAGAACAGGTCTTGGCGGCCGACCAGGTGGGCCAGGTCGAGTAGGCACTCTATGGGCTCTTTCCACTGCGAACAACGGGGTCAACGACTCCTTACCAAACACCTCCAACAACCATTTTTCAAAGTAAGAGTCCAGATTAGACCCTTCCACCTTCTCAGGTATCCCCACCATCCTCACATTGTTGCGACGTAAACAGTTCTCTAAGTCATCCGTTTTAGACAAAAGGTAGTTAACATCCACAGCCGTTGCATTAACATCCCTCCTCATGGGCAGCATTCTATCCTCCAGCTCGCTAACACAGCCTTCCACCGCCGTCGTGCGTTCAGACACTTTTTGTAGATCATGGCGGATGATGGAGATATCTTCCTTTATCCCGCCCACCTGGCATCTAAGTTTGGCAAGCGTAGTATTGCATTGGCTTACCGCTGAAAAAACATCTGCCAATGTGGGTCCAGGCTTTTCCAGGCCTTGTGGGCCATCCTCCGAACCGCCTCCCGAGTTTCCTTGGTGTATCCTCGCCGGTCTCCTCCTCATCCGACTCCATCTGCGTCCGCAGTGGCTCAAACCGGGACCCTGAGCCTCCAGCCATCACCTCTCTACCACCCGACGTCCCTCTAGGGGTACCGGACTTCGTGGGTGTCTGCCGTGCCGCCGCCCCTCTCACATCTTTTCTCTCTGCAAAGGAGCACGTGTCGGCGCCATCTTGTGCTTTCAGCTCACCGTTGTCCGCCATTTTAGATCTCCTGGATCGGGTCATAGCAGCCGCAAATAGTCCGGAATGTCGTCCCCAGGGTCTCCTCCGTCTCTCCTCCTGTGACAGGTACAGTACCCCCAGAAAATTTCACCCACAGGATAAAGATTTAGGATATCGGCAGCGGGAGCTCCGGATCCTGCTGCTTCTCACATACGCTGCTAGGCCACGCCCCCCCCCAAGTTTAGGCCTAATTTGGTGAGTTACAAAGTATTGGTTCACAAATGCAGAGGCTTGGATGTGAAATAAGAAAAGAAACACCTGAGAAGTGACCCTATTTTGGAAACTGCACCCCTCAAGGCATTTATTATGGGGTGTAGTGAGCATTTTCACCACACAGGTCTTTTCCATAAATGATTGCGCTGTGGATGGTGTAAAGTAAAAATTACAATTTTTCCTTAGATATGCCATTTTAGTGGCGAATATGTCGTGCCCAACTTGTGCCACTGGAGACACATACCCCAAACGTTGTTAAAAGGGTTTTCCCGGGTATGGCGATGCCATATATGTGGAAGTAAATAGCTGTTTGGGCACTCTGTAGGGTTCAGAAGGGAGGGAGCGCTAATTGGATGGTGGTATAATAATGAGGTAAAAAAAATAAAAAAAATAATCCATAGATGTGTCCTGGTGTAATACTGGTATAATACGGGCACCCTCGCTTCCAGCAGATATGTTTGGGCCCTACCCTTCCTGGTTCCCTAATTTTAGGGCCTTGATAATTCGCCTCTTGAAAAGAGCCTCCTCAGTATCTTCCAGGTACCAAAGTCTGGCTGTCCTCACGGAACATTCGTTTGAAGGTGCCTTCATACAAGTTTGCTCCCAGGTTCCTCGGTCCTTTTGAGATTGTGCAACAGATTAACCCTGTCTCCTATAAACTGCGGCTGCCTCCTACCGTCAGAATCCACAACTCCTTTGATGTGTCCCTCCTGAAACCAGTGGTCCTGAACCGCTACAGCAGACTTCCTGTTCCACAACTGCTCCCAACGGTTCTTCTGATGTGTTCGAGGTGAGGCAGATCCTGGACTGCAAGAGGGTAGGAGGAAGGACTTTCTATTTGGTGGACTGGAGAGGGTGAGGTCCTGGGAGCCGGAGGAGAACCTCGATGCCCCTGCTCTCGTTAAGAAGTTCCTCTCTCGTTCTGGTTACAAGAAGAGGGTGTCCTAAGAGGGGGGATACTGTAGCGTCCATGGCCGGAGGCCATAAGGTCTACTCACCACCTGATGCCTCTTGAAACAGAAGAAATGTTCCCCTCGGGCCGGCACAAATGCATATTTTTTATTTCCTGACTTATTGGAGCATTAACTAATTTAATTTTTTCATAGACGTAGTGGCATGAGGGCTGATTTGTTGACGAGCTGTAGTTATTATTGGTACCATTTTGGGGTACATGCGACTTTTTGATCACTTTTTATCCTGTTTTTTGGGAGGCAAGGTGACAAAAAACAGCAATTCTGGCATCATTTTTTTAGTTTTTTTTCATACAGCATTCACCATGCGTAATAAATTACATGTTAACTTTATTCTGCGGGTCCGTACGATTCCGGCGATACAAAATTATAGAACTTTTTTATGTTTTACAACTTTCTGCACAAAATTATTTGTAAAAAGAATGTATTATTGTGTTTTATTTTATTACTTGAAACTTTTATTATATTTTTTACAACTTGTTTTTTCACTTTTCTTTAGTCCCACTAGGGGACTTTAAGGTCCAACTGTCTGATTTTTTGCTAATACATTGCACTACCTTCATTCACTGACAGCAAGCCGATTAGGCTTCGCCTCCAGGCGGGGCCTAATCGGCTTCCGTAATGGCAGATCAGGAGGCCATTGTTAGGCCTCCTTTTGCCATAACAACATATCTTGCCGGCGTCTACGAAAGCCTACTAGGCCCCGCCTCCGTGTGTGGCCAGAATGTTTTCCGTACTAGACATACCGGGAGGCTAGTGTTAGGCCTCTGGTTGCCTTTGCAGCCACCGGCACCGCGGCAATTTCATTGCTGGGGTGCCGATGAGCTACAAACCCCTTAAATGCAGTGATTGCTTTTGACCACTGCATTTAAGGGGTTAATGGCGGGAATCGGAGCAAACTTCGGTCCTCACCATTATCCCATGGTGTCAGCTGTAACATGCAGCCGACACCCAGGGATGGTGGCACCGGGAAGTCAGCTGTCGCCGACAGCTGACACTCCACTCTTGGCGGCCAGCAGTCCTTTGCCGCTGATTTTGGAAATTAACCCCTTAAATGCGGCGATCGGTTGTGATCGCTGCATTTTAGGGGTTTCTAGCATATCGGCAGACTCCGCTGTGAAATCGCGGGGTATGCCTATAGTTAGCATGGCAAACGGAGTCCAAACAATGGCCGCCGTGTCTGCCAGGGACAGAAGCCTATCAGGACCAACCTCCGGCAGGTCCTGATAGGCTTCCTGTCAGAGTGACAGGAAATCACTGTGTCATTCCCGATATACACTGTCGGCGACAGTGTGCATCGGGAACCGGGAGGTCAGCTGTCCACGACAGCTGACATTCCAGTGTTGCCAATCAGTGGCTCATCGCTGCTAATCTAGTCAATTAACACCTTAAATGCGGCAATCGATTACGATCGCCGCATTTAGGGGGTTTGAAGCACATCGGCAGCCCCCATGCAATTGTGGGGGTTGCTGATGCTTGTGATGGCATACAGAGGCCAGACAACGTCCTCCGGGTGTGCCATGTATGGATGCCTATGAGGACCAGCCTCTGGCTGGTCCTCGTAGACTTACTGTCAGAGTGACTGTGACGTCACACTGACAGTTGGAATACATTACATTACCTAGGTAGTGTAATGTACTCCAGCAGCGATCAGTGCTGCAGGTAAAAAAATAAAGTGTAAGGCCATGTTCAGACATGGCAGAATTTTTCCTCTGCAAATGTTGGTGCAGATTCGGGGCAAGCCCCCACACCATTCTATTGACGGAAAAATTAAAAAGATACTCTTGGAAGGTGGGGAGTGAAAAATGAAAATGAAAAAGCAAAAAAGGATCAGTCCTGAAGGGGTTAATTAATTTCTAATAAAAAAAAACATTTATGACCACATATGGGAGAAATTGCTTTTAAAATGTTGGGATGCTTTTTCTCTTTTATCCCTTGTGAAAATTAAAAAATTAAACATTTTAGTGGACAAAAATATTGATATTAATTTCCACGGCCTAATTCTAATGAATTCTACAAAAAATCTGTGGGGTCAAAATTCTAACTATACCCCTAGATAAATTCCTTGATGGGTGTAGTTTCCACAAAGAGGTTCACTTTTGGGGGGTTTCCACTGTTTTGGCCCCTCCAGGGCGTTGCAAACGCGACATGGCACCGGAAACCATTCCAGCAAAATCTGTGCTCCAAAATCCAAAAAGCACTCCTTCCCTTCTGAGCCGTGCTGTGAGTCCAAACATCAGATTATGACCACATATGGGGTATTTCCGTATTCGGGAGAAATTTCTTTACAAATGTTGGGGTGCTTTTTCCTTGTAAAAATTACAAATTATATGTTTTAGCAGAAAAAAAGGTGATTTTCATCTTCACATAGTAATTCCACTAAATTCTGCAAAAAAACTGTGGGGTCAAAATGCTAACTATGCCACTAGAAAAACGCCTTGAGGGGTGTAGTCTCCAAAATGTAGTCACTTTTGGGGAGTTTCGACTGTTTAGGCACCACAAGACCACTTCAAACCTGACATGGTGCCTAAAGTATATTCCGAAAAAAAAGGAGGCCCAAAAATCCTCTAGGTGCTCCTTTGCTTCTTAGGCTGGTGCTTCAGTCCTTTAGGACACTAGGACCACATGTTGGATATTTATAAAAACTCCAGAATCTGGGCAATATATATTGAGTTGCATTTCTCAGGTAAAACCTATTGTGTTACAGAAAAAAATGAATTCCGAATGAATTTCAGCAAAAAAAAAAAATGGAATTTGTAAATTTCACCTCTACGTTCTTTTAATTCCTGTGAAACGCCTATAGGGTTAAAATACTTTCTTAATGCTGTTTTGAATACTTTGAGGGGTGCAGTTTTCAAAATGGGGTGATTTATGGGGACTTTCTAATATATAAGGCCCTCAAAGCCACTTCACAACTGACCTGGTCCCTGCAAAAATAGCCTTTTGACATTTTCTTAAAAATGTGAGAAATTGCTGCTAAAGTTCTAAGCCTTGTAACGTCCTAGAAAAATAAAAGGACGTGGAAAAAAAACAATGTAAACATAAAGTAGACATATGGGAAATGTTAACTAGTGACTATTTTGTTAGGCATTACTATCTGTTTTACAATTACATACATTTAAATTTATAAAAATGCTAATTTTTGCACATTTTCTCTAAAGTTTGAAGTTATTCACAAATAAATATTGAATTTATCGACCGACTACTTTCATTAACATAAAGTACAATATGTCACGAGAAAACAATATCAGAATCGCTTGAATATGTTCAAGTATTCCAAAGTTATTACCACATAAAGCGACACATGTCAGATTTGAAAAAATCCTCTGTGTCCACAAGGCCAAAACAGGCTGTGTCCTAAAGGGGTTAAAGACTGATGACCTACATGCAAGTCATCAACAGGATGTTTTTACTGCATGATGCCTTACATGTACGTAGTAAGTGGGTGTGACAGCCACACAGTCCCACTAACAACTGGGATAGGAGAAAACTCAAATCCAAGCAGTTAAACCCTTTATACAGCACTGATTGCATTGCGGACAAAGTTAGTGGCTCCCTTTGTCCAGAGGCATAGCTGGGTTCTTCAGCACCCGGGGCAAAGATTCAGTGTGGTGCCCCCCCCCCCCCAACCACTTTCCCGGCTTCTTCTTCTCCCTCGCCATATTTGCTTTCTCTACCAATCAATGAAATGTAATTTGTTTTTCCACTTTTTTTCGAGCATAAAACCACTTGTACATTTTACAAGCAATATAGTTCTATAATTAATTAACATAACAATTAATTAAAAGAAAATAAATAAAGAGGTCAGTGCCGGACTAAACAGATTGTATATCTGAGGCTAATAAGACTATATGGTGACACAATGAACAGCCCCCTGTAGATAGTGCCACACACCTCCCCTTGTAGATAGTGCCACACAACCCCCCTTCAGAAAGTGCCATACCTCCCCTTGTAGATAGTGCCACACCCCCGCCTGTAGATAGTGTCACAAACGCTCCTGTAGATAGCAATACACCCCCCCCTCCCTGTACATAGCTCCATTGGGGCTTCCTAGAGGTGCCCATGACGTCACTTTCCATATATGGATAGTGAACTCAGGGGCTTCCCCAGGAGTGGAATCCAAGGGAAAAGCATCGGCAACGCTTTGGCCGGGTATTCATCTATACCTCCCAACTTTCAAGTATCACATAGAGGGAGAACCGATGGGGTGCGCATAGCAACACAGTATAATGCCCTCTAGCTGCCTCCACACAGTATAATGCCCCCATAAAGTATAAAGCCCCTTAGCTGTCACCATACAGCATAATGCCCCCATAGATGCACCTATACAGTATAATGCCCACACAAATTCACCCATGCAGTATAATTCCCACACATATGCCCCTATACAGTACAATGCCCACACAGATACCCCCATGATGTATAATGCCAAATCAAATTCCCCCATACAGCATAATGCTCCTATAGCTGCTCCCATACAGTATAATGCCCCATACAGCTTAATGCGCTCAAGGCTGCCCCCATACAGTATAATGCCCTATAGCTGCCTCCATACAGTAGAATGCCCCTAGAGCTTCCCCATAGAGTATAATGCCGCCATAGGTGCCCCATACAGTATAATGCTGCCTTAGATTCCCCCATGCCGTACAATGCCCCCTTAGATGCCTCTAGTGTCAGTGCCCACGTAGATAGTGCCCACAGACAGTACCCATGTAGCTAGCGTCAGTGTCCTCTGTAGATAGTGCGCTTATATAGTGCCACTGTGCCATGTAGATAGTGCCACACACCCCTGTAGATAGCGCCATTGAGACTCCTTCTAGGAGCGGAATGAACAGCAAGAGCATAGGCCGGGGATTCCGCTCCTAGTTGATAATGTTCATTTATGTACAGAGAAGTCACTGATATTACTGTCCATATATAGACAGTGACGTCAGGGGCTACTCCTGGAGCGGAATCCCCTGTCAGAGCGTCGGCAACGGGGATTCCGCTTCAGAGGAGCCACTGAAGTCACTGTCCTTATATGAATAGTGACGTCAAGGGCTTCCCTGGGCACAGCCCCCTCTGCTCGTCCCCTCTCAACGAATGCTTCAGAATTAAGTTCAGTTGTATCTGTGTCCTGAGGATGCAGATACAGTTGACTGCGGGACATACCCCCGGCCGTCCTGGACAGCGGGAAGTATGATTCCTCTCCTGCAGGAGGGGTCCCTGACGTCACTGCCGATATATGGACAGTGACATCAGGGGGATTCCGCTCCAGGAGGAGTATGCAATCGTATCTGCACCTGAGGTATATGTGGTTTTTTTTTGGGGGGGGGGGGGTTGCATCTGTTTTTGAGTGGCATAAAACTGTATACTACTTGAGCATTTGTAACTTGTGTCCATTTAAGGTATGTACACATGGATCAAATTTGCTGCAGAAAATTCTGCAGCAAATCCAACCCAGAATTCACAGGGAAATCTGCCAGAAAATCTGCACCAAATCGTGCTGTGGAAACCAGTGGAGATAAAAAAAAAAAAGAGACTATACTCGTCTCCCTGGTGCTCCTGTGGCAACATGTCCCTGGTCCTATGGATGGTCTCTGTACAGCTGGCATCCTGTGAATGGTTGCAGCGGTCAAATGTGATGAAACATCATTACAGGATCCCAGCTGTACAGAGACCATCAGGAGGACCAGGGATGCGTTGCCACAAGAGCGCCACGGGAGAGGCGAGTATAGTCTTTTTTTTAAAACTATGAAAAAATACTGGGATATTTTTTGGGGACTTGACATTTGTTGTGTCAGGGATCATTACTATGTATATTGTCTGAAAAATATTATCCTCACATATATGTATATACATTTCAGTTCTTTGTGTAATATACTGATATATATAACAAGTTCTTTGTTCATGTCGGACACACCTATGGAAGACACCGCCCCCTGGAATGCAAAGAGGAGTGTGCAGAAGAATGTATAGGAAAAGTTACAGCTGGGGAGCGAATAGAATTTAAGCAAGTCACACATCTATAGGGAGGGGCATGTGTCTTCTCTGTGTGTGTTTCTTTGTTCTGAATAAAGTTCAGTTCCTCCTGGCTGACATTGAAGCTGTACCTCAGACATTTGTGTGGTGTACTTCTCTCCAGGCATGCCTTCAGCTTTCAATTTACAGTGGTGGTTATTCGGTGTGAAATATGGACCTGACAGTTGCAGATTTAGACAGAGAGATACAGTGAAGGAAATAAGTATTTGATCCCTTGCTGATTTTGTAAGTTTGCCAACTGTCAAAGTCATGAACAGTCTAGAATTTTTAGGCTAGGTTAATTTTACCAGTGAGAGATAAATTATATTTTTTTTAAAAAACAGAAAATCACATTGTCAAAATTATATATATTTATTTGCATTGTGCACAGAGAAATAAGTATTTGATCCCCTACCAACCATTAAGAGTTCAGCCTCCTCCAGACCAGTTACACGCTCCAAATCAACTAGGTGCCTGCATTAAAGACAGCTGTCTTAAATGGTCACCTGTATAAAAGACTCCTGTCCACAGACTCAATTAATCAGTCTGACTCTAACCTCTACAACATGGGCAAGACCAAGGAGCTTTCTAAGGATGTCAGGGACAAGATCATAGACCTGCACAAGGCTGGAATGGGCTACAAAACCATAAGTAAGACGCTGGGTGAGAAAGAGACAACTGTTGGTGCAATAGTAAGAAAATGGAAGACATACAAAATGACTGTCAATCGACATCGATCTGGGGCTCCATGCAAAATCTCACCTCGTGGGGTATCCTTGATCCTGAGGAAGGTGAGAGCTCAGCCGAAAACTACACGGGGGGAACTTGTTAATGATCTCAAGGCAGCTGGGACCACAGTCACCAAGAAAATCATTGGTAACACATTACGCCATAATGGATTAAAATCCTGCAGTGCCCGCAAGGTCCCCCTGCTCAAGAAGGCACATGTACAGGCCCGTCTGAAGTTTGCAAATGAACATCTGGATGATTCTGAGAGTAATTGGGAGAAGGTGCTGTGGTCAGATGAGACTAAAATTGAGCTCTTTGGCATTAACTCAACTCGCCGTGTTTGGAGAAAGAGAAATGCTGCCTGTGAACCAAAGAACACCGTCCCCACTGTCAAGCATGGAGGTGGGGGTGTTTTTCTGCTAAGGGCACAGGACTACTTCACCGCATCAATGGGAGAATGGATGGAGCCATGTACCGTCAAATCCTGAGTGACAACCTCCTTCCCTCCACCAGGACATTAAAAATGGCTCGTGGCTGGGTCTTCCAGCAGGACAATTACCTGAAACATACAGCTAAGGCAACAAAGGAGTGGCTCAAAAGGAAGCACATTAAGGTCATGGAGTGGCCTAGCCAGTTTTCAGACCTTAATCTCATCGAAAACTTATGGAGGGAGCTGAAGATCCGAGTTGCCAAGCGACAGCCTTGAAATCTTAATGATTTACAGATGATCTGCAAAGAGGAGTGGGCCAAAATTCCATCTAACATGTGTGCAAACCTCATCATCAACTACAAAAAAACGTCTGACTGCTGTGCTTGCCAACAAGGGTTTTGCCACCAAGTATTAAGTCTTGTTTGCCAAAGGGATCAAATACTTATTTCTCTGTGCACAATGCAAATAAATATATATAATTTTGACTATGTGATTTTCTGTTTTTTTTTTAAATATAATCTATCTCTCACTGGTAAAATTAACCTAGCCTAAAAATTCTAGACTGTTCATGTCTTTGACAGTGGGCAAACTTACAAAATCAGCAAGGGAACAAATACTTATTTCCATCACTGTATATACGAGATAGAGATATATATACACGAGATAGGTAGATATATATGAGATAGGTATGAGATAGATAGATAGATAGATAGATAGATAGATAGATAGATAGATAGATAGATAGATAGATAGATAGATAGATAGATAGATAGAATACAGACAGACAGAGATAGACAAACAGAATACACACACACATAAACACTTACATTTTGTAGGTAGCTGGACTTTTCACATGCAGACAGTCTGGTTCAGTAGTTGGAGCCTCTTCATGGGTCAGCAGTGATGGTTGCCTGGAGTTCAGTAGTCAGGAGGAGGAGGAGGAGGGGTAGGGAGCCTGCAGATACAGTGCTGCTCCGAGAGGAGGTCGGGCAGAGTGCACACCAGGCTCTGTTATCACTGCTTCAGCCAATGTGACAGGAGGAGAGCCTGATGTGAACTTCCCTGACCTGCTTTCTGCCTGTCCTGTCTCTGCAGACTTCCTCCCCCTCCTCCCTTCTTGTCCCCGACTGCTGACAGCTAATGATAGAACAGCTGGAGTAGAGAAGGGACATGCAGGGCAGAGAAAGAAGTCGTGCGTGATGCAGCAAGTTAGGTTTTAACCAGCACACTGGTCCAATGTTTACAGCGTGTGGGTGGCCTCTCTTTTGCCGCCCCCACACAATGCTGAAGGCTGTTGCCGGAGACCAGCAGCTCATCCTGCCTCATGGTAGGTGCGGCCCTGTGCACCCGGCCTGGCGCCCCCCTTCCTTCTCTCTTAGTTGTGCCCGGGGCACATGCCCCGCCTGCCCCCCCTAGCTACGCCCCTGCGTTTGTCCAATCCCTGTAAGCCCTGGCAACACGTTTGCCGAACCCGAATGAAGGCCCTATGGCTGTCTAGTAATAGTATATGTTAGGACATATCTTCAAATTTTATACATAACAAAATTACAAAAACAATGGCAGAATTGTTTTTTATTCATTCCACATTCGAAAAAAATCCCCAAAAAATGTACATAAAATGCTACCATGTATATATCTGAAAATGCTGCCTAAAAAATATATGACTCAGCCTTAAATTGCTACATAGCCTTAAACGTTAAAAACTTTATAGCTGACAGAATGCGAAGAGGCAAGACCTCAAAAAATCTCTTGGTCCTTATATAGAAGCACTATTTTTGCCGACAAAATGAAAGAAACCTTGATGGACCCCAACAGACCCAATTATAAGTCAATGGGGTCTGTCAGTTACCATTTTATATTTCACCAGCGTACCATGGATCCGGCACTGCGTCATAGCTTCTGCTATAAACATACTTAACAGCAGGGACGGATTGGGAGCTTAAAGTGGCCCTGGAAAAAAAAATCTAAAAGTGGCCCCACCGTTAGCTGTTGCCACTTTGGTGATCGATGTAATAATGCAGCCTTATTATTATTGTCAGCATTGGGCTGTGTTCACATCTTCATTGGACGTTCCTAGGCGGCTTTCACACCACAGTATTCCTATTAATATAATGTATGTGCTGATAAAGCTCCCAGAAGATGCATTAAACGGTTTAACGTCCTCATAGGCGTCTATGTTAAAAATAAAACACATATATATGTATGGAATAGCGCAGCCTTTAACCCCTTCCCGACATTTGACGTATCCATACGCCAAAGTCGGGTAGGGGGAAGTATGGAACGGGCTCACGGACTGAACCCGCTCCATACGATGCCGGTGTCGGCTGTATGTTACAGCCGACACTTCAGAGTAACGATCCCGTTGGTTTAACTCGTTAAGTGCCGCGGTCAATAGCATTTAAATCATTAGAAAGAGGGGGGCGACCCACTCTAACAGCTCATCGCACCCCCCGCCCCCCTTAAGGCCCCCAGCTCCGCCATCTTTGTGCTCCTATTAAGCCCTGCCTCCTTAATAGAAGCCTGTAAGAATCACGATATACTGCAATACATTAGTATTGCAGTATATCGTGAAAGCGATCTAATGATCGCTGGTTGTAGTCCCTTAGGGGGACTAATAAAAACAGTAAAAATGAGTAAAATAAAGGTTTTTTTTATGTAAAAAATTAATTAAATGTTCAAAAAAATCAACCTTTTCCCATTTTCCCTTTAGAGCATAGTAAATAAATAAATAAACATAATTGGTATCGCCGCGTCCGTAAAAGTCTGAACTATTACAATATATCATCATTTAACCTTCACGATGAACGCCGTAAAAAAAAAAATATATAAAGGTCAGAATCTCTATTTTTTGGTCACCTCATCTCCCACAAAAAATGAAATTAAAATTGATCAAAACGTTGCATGTACCCCAAAATGGTATCATTAAAAACTACAGCTTATCCCACAAAAAATAAGCCCTCATACCATCGACGGGAAAAAAGAAAAAAGTTATGGCTCTCGGAATTTGGCGACAAAATTAATTTTATTTTTTACACTTAGGTTTTTACTTGTAAAAGTAGTAACATATAGAAAAAACTATATATATTGGTAATCGTATTGACCCACAGAATATAGTTAACATGTTGTTTTAATTGCACAGTGAATTCCGTAAAAACAAGAAACAATGGAGGAATCGCTGTTTTTTTTCATTTTGTAACCCACAAATAATTTTTCCCAGTTCCCCATTGCCTAGTACATATATGGCACAATAAATGGTTCTACGAAAAACTACAACTCGTCCCGCAAAAATCAAGCCACCATAGGACTATATAGACGGAAAAATAATAAAGTTATGGCTTGTGGAACGTGGGGAGGAAAAAACGAAAATAAAATCTGAAAAAGGGCTGCGGTGGGAAGGGGTTAAACCTGTTCCACGCAGCAAAAAAACAGTGTTGGGTGTATGGGGGACTATGGATCCATTTATCATAAGCGTCAGGAGCTTTCCTACCACATACAGTAAACTGATAGAAATACACCTTAGAAGCTTCCACTGCAAGTAAAAAAAATTGTTACCATAATAGTGCAGCATGCGGCGAATATTTTCCGGTAAAATGCAAAGCAGCAAGTGGTAGGGGTACACTGAAGAGGGTTTGGAACTTTTATTTGTGGCGGGGGGCACAGATGGTGGCAGAGGCTCTGTGGGAGGAGGGGAGAGGGGCAGAGTTTTAGCGGGGGGCCAGATGGGAGAGTGTACGTGAAAGCTGGGCAGTATTTAGTTGCTGCTGCACTATAAGTGCTGATGCCCCCTATAACTTCTGAAGATACGGAAACAGCGTAGCTCGCTGACATTGCAGCTCCAGTGCTGGACACAGGAAGCGTAAGTGTAATAATTTCTTTGCTTTTTTTATGTTACTAATTATTTATTTTTTGTGTTTTTTTACAGGTTGGGTTGTTAAACTGCTTCGGATTCGAGGACTACTTACGGCATCTTTTTTAATTCTCAATAAAATGGTTATCAAGCGTTGTGTCTGTTTTTTATTTCAATAAAATATTTTTTTTAATCTGTTTTTTTAACTTTATCACTACTGCCTTAGTAATGGCCACTGGTTGATCGACAGCGTCCATTACTAAGGCTGGGGCTTAGTGTTAGCCGTTGGAAAGGCCAACACTAACCCCCATTATTACCCCAGTATCCACCACCTCCAGGGGTGTCGGGAAGAGCCGGGTACGATCCAGTTCCTGACCATCTGCAGTGATTGTCGGGTCCTGGGGAGGCCGCAGGCTGGTGTCAGCAGGCTGAGAAAGCCCAAAAATCATGGCCCTTCCCACCCTTGTAATGCTAGCCTGCTGCTGCTATGTCGTATCTGCCTAGTTCTGAAAAATTGGGTTGACCACATGTCATTTTTTTCTGATTATACATTTACATGACGTGGGGTCCCCCCCCATTTTTCATAACCAGCCAGATACAATGCAGCAGCAGCAGGTACCGGGGTTATAATGGGCGGGTTAGTGTTAGCCTCTGTATGTAACACTAAGCCCCTCCTTAGTAATGGATGCGGTCAATAACACAGCGGCCATTACTAAGTCGGTAGTAATATAGTTAAAAACAGAGAGATATAAAAATACATATTTTATTGAAATAAAAAACACCCACACAACCCTCGTTAACCATTTTATTGAGAATAAAAAAAAACGCCGTCTTTGAAGTAGTCCTCGAATCGAAGTAGTCCAACAACTCAACCTGTCAAAAAACACAAAAAATAAATGATCAGTAACAGATAAAAGCAAAACAATTATTATACTTCCCTTTCCTGGGTCTAGTGCTGGAGCGAAAGGAAACTTTTTACGTTACTGCCCATATATAGATAGTGACGTCAGGAGTAGTGCTGGAGTCCCCAAGCAGAGCGCTAGTACAGGCTCTGACCTGGGAATACGGTCCAGGGAAAGTTTCCTGACGTCACTGTCCACATATGGACAGTGATGTCATCTCGCTGAGCTACGCTGCTTCCCTAAGTCCCATAGTAATGAATGGCAGCTATGGAAGCAGCGTAGCATGTGAGCTACGCTTTTTCCGTAACTACTATTCAGTTCTATGGGACTTACGGAAACAACGTAGCTCAGCCAGTTACGCTGATTTTGTAACTTCCGACCACATAGTCAGGAAGTGGCTAGGAGGCAGCGGGAGCAGAAAAAGGTAGAATAGGGTTTAGAGCCCTGTTCTACAGAAGTGGGACCCTCATCTATCTGACATTTATGACATATCCTTTGGATATTGAGCCAAAAATAGGACGTTTTTGAAGCAGCACAAGTCCCAAGTTCCTGGTGCAGTGCACGCTATCAAGCCAGGCAAACCTTTTCTGGCATAATGTAAATTCCAACAAAGCAGTAGGACAACAGCACACGTCTCTAAATCTTCAAAAAGTTTTCATTGTCAACATCTTGCGACAAATAGGCAACGTTTCCACCCGCATTAAGTGAAGGGTTCGAGGAAGACCTTTTTGAAGATTTGGAGACGTGTCCTGTTGTCCTACTGCTTTGTTGGAATATCCTGTGGATATGTCATAAATGTCCCTCATGGGAAAACCCTTTTAAGGGTGCACTGAAAAACATAAACTGTTTCACTAGGGTTGCACGATGCATCGAAATTTCAATACTGTTTCGATGCTGTGCACCCTCAAACGATTTAATACCATTATTTCATGTATTTCCATACTAAGCTGTGCGGCCCCCCAGCTAAGTATAGTAATACATGAATGTAGTTAGAGCGGGGCTGTGGCTGTGTAATACATGTGTGATACAGCCATTACCCCCCTCCTGAGTCCTGACAAGTGTGCACGCGGTCAGTGTGATGTGACGCGACCAGCGCTGCACTAATGATTGCCAGCACTGAAGAGAGAACATGGCAGCCGCACTACAAAACACCCCCCATGTTTTGTCTTCAGTGCCTGCGCCGTCGCTCATTAGTACAGCGCCGGCCGCATCACAACATGCTGGTCAATGGCTGTATTACACAGCCACAGTCCCGCTCTAACGGCGGAGATCAGAGAAACCTCTCATCTCCGCCGCTATTCCCTTGAATGCTGTGATCAAAGCTGACTGCAGCATTCAAGGGGAAAATGAGAAGGGGGATGCCCTTTGGATCGCGTCACAGGGAATCCCTGTGACACAATCGAGGGACATACCATATATGGGCAGACAGCCCACGGCCCATTGAAGGACCCCAGAGCTGTCTGACCATGTTTCCTGTTGTTAGGGCCTACTTAGGTCTGTCTTATCAACTGCCTGTGTACTATTAGTATATAGATATATGCCAGGACATTAAAGTTTAACTCCTTAACGACCGCCCACCGTCTTTTGACGGCAGGCGGTGCATGTCCTTAGACTACAGTGACGTTTTTTGGCGTCACTGTAGAAGAGGCTGATGAGCGCTCCTGTGAGCGCTCATCCTCTAAGCAGGAGCTTTAACTTACAGCTCCTGATTTTAGAGAAGCCTCCTGAACACAGCTGGGGTCAGAAAACATTCGGACCCCAGCTGTTTAACCCTTTGATCGCCGTGACCACGGCAAGATCAAAGAGTACTCCCTGCTTTGATCTCGTCATCGGAAACCCGGTGACGTGATCAAACACCGGCAATCCCTCTGCGGTCAGCCCTGGGGACCTACAAAGTACCCCAGGGCAGTCTGTTGCGTTTGTCTGTTGTTCGGGCACACTATGTGCTGCCCTGACAGCAGCCTGTGTCATAGTGGCACAGTATGATGTTTTAGCATACAGAGGAGTATGCTGATACATTACAAGTAAAAAATAAAGTTATAAATAAAGTTATCCCTTAAAAAAAGTAAAACAAATAAATAAATAAATAATTTAAAAAAAGTTAAAATAAATAATTACTTTGCATATAAAATATATTTTATTGCCCCTACATTAAATAAAACCAAAAAACCTACACATATTAGGTATCTAAACGACTGTAATAACCTGAAGAATTAATCTAACAGGTTATTTAGCGTGAAAGGGATAAAAAATAAAGAAAAACTATGGCGAGAATCGCTTTTTCTTATATTGACGCCGTAAAAATATTTTTTTTCTACCTCCAAACTGTGCAAAAAAATAATACAATTTCTCATGCATAAAACAAGGCCTCATACGGCCACGTCAATGAAAGAATAAAAAAGTTATGGCTGCTGAAATGCAGAGGTAAAAACTGAAAAATGTAGCTGGTCATTAAAGGGAATGTGTCGCTAGAAATTTAATTTTTTTATTTTTTTTAGTTAAACAGTTAGTGTATACATGATCAGACATTGTTATAATTTCTTTGCATTTTTTCACAAGTCAGGAAATATTATAAATTAGATTCTAATTTATAACATTTCCCTGTGCTGGTCACTAGAGGGAGTAATTCCGAAAATTGCAGCATTGGCATGTGGTAAAGCAACCACATTGCTTTATGCTGCAAATTTGGTGTAAACACACACGCTCTAGTGAGCTCACAGAATCCCCCCTCCCTTATCCTGGCTAGTGCCAGGAGAAAGGAGGGGATTGAATGTTCAAGCCTCCTACACTGTGTGCCGCCATTTTTTGAGCGAATACACAGTGTAGTAGGCTTACATACAGTGGTAATCACACACTAAAACACGAACACACACAGACATAACTTACCTGCTCCTGCCGCCGCCGCTCCCTCCGGTCCGTACGCTCCCTCCGCTCCTAGTGCTTGCTTCAGAACACATGTCCGGAAGCCGCGACCGGAAGAAGTCATCTTACTGTCCGGCCGCGGCTTCCGGTCCACAAGAAAATGGCGCCAGATGTCGCTCGGCCGAAGACCATCCATTTGGACTGATAAGGCCACACAGACGGCGTACACCATATTGAATGCGAACGGCTCCCGTTTGCATTCTCTATGGGCATGTATGTGCCGTATTCCATCGATTAACGACACATACAGAGATGAAAAAAAAATGGCAGCCCCCATACTGAAGAAAAAGTTTAAAAAAAAAAAAAGTAAAACACAAACACACAAATAAATAAAACATTTTTTAATAAAACACTAAAAGCAAATTAATCTAAAAATTTTTTTTCCGCGACACCCTTCCTTTAAGACCTTTTCAGGCCCGGTCATTAAGGAGTTAAAAATAAGAAAGTAAAAATAAAGTAATGTTACATTTAAAAAAAATACACACATTTTTTTACAATAAACATTAAAATAAGTCTCAATACATAAAATATACACAAATTCTGTATCGTCGCGACCGTTTATATAACACATTTATAGCGTCATTCATGTTTACGCTGTTAGAAAATAAAAACCTGCTTTCTTTCACTTATTAATGTGAGACACGAGGTATTATGAATTGTATACCTCCATGTGCCTCACATTAATAGTAATTAACCCCATCATGTACATCACACATTAACCCAATGTTGTCCATTATGACTGAGGAACATGATGGGGTTAATTACTATTAATGTGAGGCACATGTAGGTTCCAAATTCATCACACCTCGTGCCTCACATCAGAAAATGGAAGTACTTTTTTTTATTACTATTGTTGGCTATTATTTTTATTACTATTGTTGGCAAAGTATCGTTTTGGTATGGAAAATCACAATACTACACAAAGTATCGGTATCAAAGTCCAAATTCTGGTATCATGACAACCATAAGGGTATGTGCACACACACTAACTACGTCCGTAATTGACGGACGTATTTCGGCCGCAAGTACCGGACCGAAAACAGTGCAGGGAGCCGGGCTCCTAGCATCATACTTATGTACGATGCTAGGAGTCCCTGCCTCGCTGCAGGACAACTGTCCCGTACTGAGAACATGATTACAGTACAGGACAGTTGTCCTGCAGCGAGGCAGGGACTCCTAGCATCGTACATAAGTATGATGATAGGAGCCCGGCTCCCTGCACTGAGTTCGGTCCGGTACTTGCGGCCGAAATACGTCCGTCAATTACGGACGTAATTAGTGTGTGCACATACCCTTATACACACACACACACACACACACACACACTCATATACACACACACGCACACACACACACACACACACACACACACACACAATCATATACACACAAATACATACACAGAATCATATATACACACAATTATATACACACAAACACACACACAATCATTTATACATACACGCACAACATATATAGACACACAATCAATTATATATATATATATATATGATGGCACTTATGTGGTCAATAAAGCACCCACTTTTTTCATCAAAAGCCTTTGTGAGTGCTGCCTATTTACTGCTTTTTGTCTAGAGCAGGGGTCTCAAACTCGGCCGGGTAAGTGGGCTGCATATAGAAAAAATGGGAAGTTGACGGGCCGCATTACTTTCAAATTTGATACAATACAAAATTATTGTTAATCAATTAGTTATTTGATCTACTAGAATACTATATTACTAGAATAATAATAATACATTACTATAATAATAGCGCTAGGTTTAAAATTTGAAATATTTCTCCAAGTGCTTATTTCAACAATCCAGCTTTCCAGTTTAAGTGTCGCTAAATGCAGTCCGGCGGCTCAGTTAGCAAACATGTCAAGATTGGGCAGCCCCTTTTTAGATAGTGCCGCAGTGCCCTCTGTGGATGCTGCCGCAGTGCCCTCTGTGGATGCTGCCGCAGTGCCCTCTGTGGATGCTGCCGCAGTGCCCTCTGTGGATAATGCAACACACCCCTAGATAAGGCCACAGTGCCCTCCGTAGATAAGGCCACAGTGCCCTCTGTAGATAAGGCCACAGTGCCCTCTGTAGATAAGGCCACAGTGCCCTCTGTAGATAAGGCCACAGTGCCCTCTGTAGATAAGGCCACAGTGCCCTCTGTAGATAAGGCCACAGTGCCCTCTGTAGATAATGCCAGTGTCCTCTTCAGATACTGTCACACACCCACTTGTAGATAACGCCACAGTGCCCTCTGTAGAGGCTGCCACAGTGCCCTCTGTAGAGGCTGCCACAATGCCCTCTGTAGAGGCTGCCACAGTGCCTTCTGTAGAGGCTGCCACAGTGCCCTCTGTAGAGGCTGCCCCAGTGCCCTCTGTAGAGGCTGCCCCAGTGCCCTCTATAGAGGCTGCCCCAGTGCCCTCTGTAGAGGCTGCCCCAGTGCCCTCTGTAGAGGCTGCCCCAGTGCCCTCTGTAGAGGCTGCCCCAGTGATGTCAGGGGCTTGCCCAGAGCTGGAGTCCCAGGCAGAGCGCTAGTAGGCTCTTCCTGGGACTCCAACTGTGCTGCTGACATCACTGGGACACCTGCTCTGGGGAAGCCCCTGACATCATTGTCGATGTATGGACAGTGATGTCAGAGGCTTCCCCAGAGTCCCGGAGCAGAGCCGATAATAGCGCTCTGCCCGGGACTCCGCTCTGGGGAAAACCCTGACACACTGTCCATATATGGGCAGCGATGTCAGGGAATTCCACAGAGTCCCGGAGCAGAGCCGACACCAGCGCTCTGCTCGGGACTCCGGCTCTGGGGAAGCCCCAGACATCGCTGTTCATATGTGGACAGCGATGTCAGGGAATTCCACAGAGTCCCGGAGTAGAGCCGACACCAGCGCTCTGCTCGGGACTCCGGCTCTGGGGAAGCCCCAGACATCGCTGTTCATATGTGGACAGCGATGTCAGGGAATTCCACAGAGTCCAGGAGCAGAGCCGACACCAGCGCTCTGCTCCGCTCTGGGCAAGACCCTGACACACTGTCCATATATGGGCAGCGATGTCAGGGAATTCCACAGAGTCCCGGAGCAGAGTCGACACCAGCGCTCTGCTCGGGACTCCGGCTCTGGGGAAGCCCCAGACATCGCTGTTCATATGTGGACAGCGATGTCAGGGAATTCCACAGAGTCTCGGAGCAGAGCCGATACTAGCGGCTCTGTGTCCCGCGGGCCGCAGATGACAGCCCCAGGGGCCACAAGCGGCCCGCGGGCCGCGTGCTTGAGACCCCTGGTCTAGAGGGACAGTGGTCAGTTCTCTAAGGCTTGCACCCCCTTTCATTTAAGCCTGTGCTGCTGGATTTTATTTTTGTATATATATATATATATATATACCTCCCAATTTTTGAATTCGGAAAAGAGGGACATTTTAAAACACGCCCCTAACCACGCCCCAATATCCCGCATAAACACATCAAATCACGGCCAGATCCTTCTGCAAATAACACGCGCATGTTCTCACTGCAGATCTCTAGACTGTCTGGATATTACAGATATTATGGATTAGGTTATATCGTCTTTGTGTTACTTTTCCTAACTTGGGTATAACATTTGCTCATCACGTTGGCAGCAGCTGCAGGACAAACCAAGAGGCTGAGAACAATGAAAGTCAAGAGGGAGACCCTGTGGTTGATGACTTTTCAATTGACAGGTAGCAGAGTTACATGATGGGGATTTTTTTTTTCCAGTTGTGTAACTCTGCTATCGGTCAATGAAAAAATCATCCACCAGAGCCCCCCTGTAGATAGCTCCAGATACAGCCCCCCTGTAGATAGCTCCAGACACAGCCCCCCTGTAGATAGTGCCACGCACAGTCCCCTGTAGATAGCTCCACACACAGCCCCCTGTAGATAGCTCCACACACAGCCCCCTCTGTACATAGCTCCACACACAGCCCCCTCTGTACATAGCGCCACACACAGCCCCCTGTAAATAGCGCCACACACAGCCCCCTGTAAATAGCGCCACACACAGCCCCTCTGTACATAGCGCCAGACACAGCCCCCTGTATATAGTGCCAGATACAGCCCCCCTGTACATAGCGCCAGATACAGCCCCCCTGTAGACAGCTCCACAGGTAGCAGAGTTACATGATGGGGATTTTTTTTTTCCAGTTGTGTAACTCTGCTACCGGTCAATGAAAAAATCATCCACCAGAGCCCCCCTGTAGATAGCTCCAAATACAGCCCCCCTGTAGATAGCTCCAGACACAGCCCCCCTGTAGATAGTGCCACGCACAGCCCCCTGTAGATAGTGCCACGCACAGCCCCCTGTAGATAGCTCCACACACAGCCCCCCTGTAGATAGCTGCACACACAGCCCCCTCTGTACATAGCAACACACACAGCCCCCTGTAAATAGCGCCACACACAGCCCCCCTGTAAATAGCGCCACACACAGCCCCTCTGTACATAGTGCCAGACACAGCCCCCTGTATATAGCGGCAGATACAGCCCCCCTGTACATAGCACCAGAAACAGCCCCCCTGTACATAGCTCCACACATAGCCCCCCTGTACATAGCTCCACACACAGCCCCCCTGTACATAGCGCCAGACACAGCCCCCTTGTACTTAGCGCCAGATATATCCCCCCTGTACATAGCGCCACACACAGCCCCCCTGTACATAGCGCCACACACAGCCCCCTGTACATAGCGCCACACACAGCCCCCCTGTACATAGCGCCACACACAGCCCCCCTCTAGCGCCACACACAGTCCCCCTGTACATAGCGCCACACACAGCCCCCCTGTACATAGCGCCACACACAGCCCCCCTGTACATAGCGCCACACACAGCCCCCCTGTACATAGCGCCACACACAGCCCCCCTGTAGGTAGCGCAACACAAGCCCCTTATACTTTGTGCCACACACAGCCCCCCTGTAGCTAGTGCCACACACAGCCCCCCTGTACATCGCGCCAGATACAGCGCCCCTGTGCATAACACCAGATACAGCCCCCCGCACATAGCGCCAGACACAGCCCCCCTGTACATAGCTCCACACATAGCCCCTCTGTAGATAGCTCCACAGGTAGCAGAGTTACATGATGGGGATTTTTTTTTCCAGTTGTGTAACTCTGCTACCGGTCAATGAAAAAATCATCCACCAGAGCCCCCCTGTAGATAGCTCCAAATACAGCCCCCCTGTAGATAGCTCCAGACACAGCCCCCCTGTAGATAGCTCCAGACACAGCCCCCCTGTAGATAGCGCCACGCACAGCCCCCTGTAGATAGCGCCATGCACAGCCCCCTGTAGATAGCTCCACACACAGCCCCCTCTGTACATAGCACCACACACAGCCCCCTGTAAATAGCGCCACACACAGCCCCCCTGTAAATAGCGCCACACACAGCCCCTCTGTACATAGCGCCAGACACAGCCCCCTGTATATAGCGCCAGATACAGCACCCCTGTACATAGCGCCAGAAACAGCCCCCCTGTACATAGCTCCACACATAGCCCCCCTGTACATAGCTCCACACACAGCCCCCTGTACATAGCGCCAGACACAGCCCCCTTGTACTTAGCGCCAGATACATCCCCCCTGTACATAGCGCCACACACAGCCCCCCTGTACATAGCGCCACACACAGCCCCCCTGTACATAGCGCCACACACAGCCCCCCTGTACATAGCGCCACACACAGCCCCCCTGTACATAGCGCCACACACAGCCCCCTGTACATAGCGCCACACACAGCCCCCCTGTAGGTAGCGCAACACAAGCCCCTTATACTTTGTGCCACACACAGCCCCCCTGTAGCTAGTGCCACACACAGACCCCCTGTACATAGCGCCAGATACAGCGCCCCTGTGCATAGCGCCAGATACAGCCCTCCGTACATAGCGCCAGACACAGCCCCCCTGTACATAGCTCCATACACAGCCCCCTGTACATAGCTCCACACAAAGCCACCCTGTACATAGCACCAGACACAGTCCCCCTGTACATAGCCCTACACACAGCCCCCCTGTACATAGCTCCACACACAGCCCCATGTAGATAGCTCCACACACAGCCCCCCTGTAGATAGTTCCACACACAGCCCCCCTGTACATAGCGCCACACACAGCCCCCCTGAACATAGCGCCACACACAGCCCCCCTGAACATAGTGCCACACACAGCCCCCCTGTACATAGCGCCAGACACAGCCCCCCTGTAGATGGCAGATTATCATGGTACATTGTAGTATTGTCGCTATTTTGCTGCGAGTCGCGGCAAAAACCGCGACGAAACTTTATTGTGTATGTCCTGCAAAAGGACTTTTAGACTTAAGGTCACATGACCTCATCTCTGGAATTTTTACTATTGCTTACAGACCTGCTGGTCACATGACCGCATGACTTCCAGCAGCAGCAGCAGCAGTAGCAGCATCAGCAGCGACTCCACGGAAAAGACTGACTATGTAAGTATAAGGGGATTGATTTGTTTAATGGGTCTGTATTTAGGGGGACTGGTGTGGGGTCTGTATTTAGGGGGTCTAGTGTGGGGTCTGTATTTAGGGGGCCTGGTTTGGGGACTGTATTTAGGAGGTTTGGTGTCTATTAATTTAAGGGGTCTGTATTTAGGGGGTCTGGTCTGGGGTCTGTATCAGTTTAAGGGGTTTAGGGTCTGTATATTTAGGGGTCTGTGTTAGTTTCAGTGGTCTGGGGGTCGGTATTTAGGGGGTCTGTTTTAGTTTGAGGTCTGGGGTCGGTATTTAGGGGGTCTGTTTTCGTTTGAGGTCTGTATTAGTTTATAGGGTCTATTAAGGGGGCCTATTCTAGGATCTGTACTAGTTTAGGGGGTCTTTATTTAGGGGGTCTGATCTGGGGTCTGTATTAGTTTACAGGGTCTATTTAGGGGGCCTGTTCTAGGGTCTGTATTAGGTTACGAGTCTGTATTTAGGGGTCTGGTCTGGTGTCTCTATTAGAATAGGGGGTCTGGTCTGGGGTATGTATTTAGGGGGTCTGCAATAGTTTAAAGTCTGGTGTCTGTATTTAGGGGTCTGTATTTGGGGGTGTGGTCTGGGGTCTGTATTAGTTTATGGGGTCTGTATTTAGGGGTCTGTATTAGTTTTGGGGTCTTTATTTAGAGGTTTGTATTAGTTTAGGGGGTCTGGTCATGAGGTCTGTTTTAAGGGAGTCAGGTCTGGGGTCATTATTAGTGTAGGGGGTCTGGATTTAGGGGTGTGGTCTGGGTCTGTATTAGTTTATGGGGTCTGTATTTAGGTAACACACATTTGTCTATTAGTCCTGGGTACACAGAAATATGCAGAATACAAAGATTACCTGCAACAGACATGTCAGAAGAGGAGATCCCCTATAGATCCAGTGACGTCTTCTCTGATGGGAGCTGTTTTCTTTTCTTCTCCATCTGACGCAGACCGTTATGGCGACTTCTCCTGATGAGACATCTTTGCCCATCACTTCTGCAGCCATTTCCAGCCCCTATAGAAACACACAATTTAGACACAAAGGCCCAGGCCCATTCATTAAAGGGAATGTGTTGCCAGAAAAACATGTTTTTTTTAAAAAAAATTAAACATTTAGTGTGTGGGTGATTAAACATTGTTCATATTTTTTTTATTTTTTTGCACGAGTCCAGGAAATATTATAAATTATTTCTAATTTATAATACTACCCATTTTTGGTCACTAGATGGAGCTGTTCCCAAAATTGCAGCATTGCAACATTGGGTTAAAAGCCCTCGCTCTAGTGAGCTCTCAGCATCCCCCCCTCCTTTATCCTGGCTAGTGCCGGGATAAACGAGGGGTTTGAACGGTGTAACCTCCTACACTGTGTGTCGCCATTTTTTGAGCTAACCCACAGTGTAGTAGGTTTACATACAGTAGTAAACACACACAAACACGAACATACATTGAAATCTCTTACCTGCTCCTGCCGCCGCGGCTCCCTCCGGCCCGTCCGCTCCGTTTGCTGCCGCCGGTGCAAGTGCACAAATCCGGAAGCCGCGACCGGAAGTAGTAATATTACTGTCCGGCCGCGACTTCCGGTCCACAGGAAAATGGCGCCGGACGGCGCCAATTTCGAATGGGACTGTGTGGGAGCGGCGCATGCGCAGTTCCCACACAGACGCCGTACACTGCAGTCAATGGGACGGGAGCCGTTCGCAGTCCCTATGGGACTGTGGCTGCCGTATTCCATGTCTGTATGTGTCGTTAATCGACACACACAGAAATGGAACAAAAAATGGCAGCCCCCATAGGGAAGAAAAAGTGTAAAAATAAGAAAAAGTAAAACACAAACACACAAATGAATATAAACGTTTTTAATAAAGCACTAACATCTTTAACATATAAAAAAATAATTTGTGATGACACTGTTCCTTTAAAGGGGTGGTCCGGGCACAGACCGTTTTTTATACTGATGACCTATCGATTTGACCGGACAACCCCTTTTACTCAGACTAATAAATTTGGACCACAGACTAGATTATAGAATACATACAGACCCCAGACCTTCTAAACTATTGCAGTCCCCAGACCAGACCCCCCCCCTAAACAAATACAAACTCCAGAACAAGCACCCTGAATAAATTCAGACTGGACCCCTAAATACAGACCCCAGACCTGACCCCCTACGCTAATAATAACCCCAGACCTGACTTCCTTAATACAGACCTCTAAATAAACAGAGAAGCAAAAAGCACGGCGCCAGACACAGCCCCCCTGTACATAGCTCCATACACAGCCCCCTGTACATAGCTCCACACAAAGCCACCCTGTACATAGCACCAGACACAGTCCCCCTGTACATAGCCCTACACACAGCCCCCCTGTACATAGCTCCACACACAGCCCCATGTAGATAGCTCCACACACAGCCCCCCTGTAGATAGTTCCACACACAGCCCCCCTGTACATAGCGCCACACACAGCCCCCCTGAACATAGCGCCACACACAGCCCCCCTGAACATAGTGCCACACACAGCCCCCCTGTACATAGCGCCAGACACAGCCCCCCTGTAGATGGCAGATTATCATGGTACATTGTAGTATTGTCGCTATTTTGCTGCGAGTCGCGGCAAAAACCGCGACAAAACTTTATTGTGTATGTCCTGCAAAAGGACTTTTAGACTTAAGGTCACATGACCTCATCTCTGGAATTTTTACTATTGCTTACAGACCTGCTGGTCACATGACCGCATGACTTCCAGCAGCAGCAGCAGCAGTAGCAGCATCAGCAGCGACTCCACGGAAAAGACTGACTATGTAAGTATAAGGGGATTGATTTGTTTAATGGGTCTGTATTTAGGGGGACTGGTGTGGGGTCTGTATTTAGGGGGTCTAGTGTGGGGTCTGTATTTAGGGGGCCTGGTTTGGGGACTGTATTTAGGAGGTTTGGTGTCTATTAATTTAAGGGGTCTGTATTTAGGGGGTCTGGTCTGGGGTCTGTATCAGTTTAAGGGGTTTAGGGTCTGTATATTTAGGGGTCTGTGTTAGTTTCAGTGGTCTGGGGGTCGGTATTTAGGGGGTCTGTTTTAGTTTGAGGTCTGGGGTCGGTATTTAGGGGGTCTGTTTTCGTTTGAGGTCTGTATTAGTTTATAGGGTCTATTAAGGGGGCCTATTCTAGGATCTGTACTAGTTTAGGGGGTCTTTATTTAGGGGGTCTGATCTGGGGTCTGTATTAGTTTACAGGGTCTATTTAGGGGGCCTGTTCTAGGGTCTGTATTAGGTTACGAGTCTGTATTTAGGGGTCTGGTCTGGTGTCTCTATTAGAATAGGGGGTCTGGTCTGGGGTATGTATTTAGGGGGTCTGCAATAGTTTAAAGTCTGGTGTCTGTATTTAGGGGTCTGTATTTGGGGGTGTGGTCTGGGGTCTGTATTAGTTTATGGGGTCTGTATTTAGGGGTCTGTATTAGTTTTGGGGTCTTTATTTAGAGGTTTGTATTAGTTTAGGGGGTCTGGTCATGAGGTCTGTTTTAAGGGAGTCAGGTCTGGGGTCATTATTAGTGTAGGGGGTCTGGATTTAGGGGTGTGGTCTGGGTCTGTATTAGTTTATGGGGTCTGTATTTAGGTAACACACATTTGTCTATTAGTCCTGGGTACACAGAAATATGCAGAATACAAAGATTACCTGCAACAGACATGTCAGAAGAGGAGATCCCCTATAGATCCAGTGACGTCTTCTCTGATGGGAGCTGTTTTCTTTTCTTCTCCATCTGACGCAGACCGTTATGGCGACTTCTCCTGATGAGACATCTTTGCCCATCACTTCTGCAGCCATTTCCAGCCCCTATAGAAACACACAATTTAGACACAAAGGCCCAGGCCCATTCATTAAAGGGAATGTGTTGCCAGAAAAACATGTTTTTTTTAAAAAAAATTAAACATTTAGTGTGTGGGTGATTAAACATTGTTCATATTTTTTTTATTTTTTTGCACGAGTCCAGGAAATATTATAAATTATTTCTAATTTATAATACTACCCATTTTTGGTCACTAGATGGAGCTGTTCCCAAAATTGCAGCATTGCAACATTGGGTTAAAAGCCCTCGCTCTAGTGAGCTCTCAGCATCCCCCCCTCCTTTATCCTGGCTAGTGCCGGGATAAACGAGGGGTTTGAACGGTGTAACCTCCTACACTGTGTGTCGCCATTTTTTGAGCTAACCCACAGTGTAGTAGGTTTACATACAGTAGTAAACACACACAAACACGAACATACATTGAAATCTCTTACCTGCTCCTGCCGCCGCGGCTCCCTCCGGCCCGTCCGCTCCGTTTGCTGCCGCCGGTGCAAGTGCACAAATCCGGAAGCCGCGACCGGAAGTAGTAATATTACTGTCCGGCCGCGACTTCCGGTCCACAGGAAAATGGCGCCGGACGGCGCCAATTTCGAATGGGACTGTGTGGGAGCGGCGCATGCGCAGTTCCCACACAGACGCCGTACACTGCAGTCAATGGGACGGGAGCCGTTCGCAGTCCCTATGGGACTGTGGCTGCCGTATTCCATGTCTGTATGTGTCGTTAATCGACACACACAGAAATGGAACAAAAAATGGCAGCCCCCATAGGGAAGAAAAAGTGTAAAAATAAGAAAAAGTAAAACACAAACACACAAATGAATATAAACGTTTTTAATAAAGCACTAACATCTTTAACATATAAAAAAATAATTTGTGATGACACTGTTCCTTTAAAGGGGTGGTCCGGGCACAGACCGTTTTTTATACTGATGACCTATCGATTTGACCGGACAACCCCTTTTACTCAGACTAATAAATTTGGACCACAGACTAGATTATAGAATACATACAGACCCCAGACCTTCTAAACTATTGCAGTCCCCAGACCAGACCCCCCCCCCTAAACAAATACAAACTCCAGAACAAGCACCCTGAATAAATTCAGACTGGACCCCTAAATACAGACCCCAGACCTGACCCCCTACGCTAATAATAACCCCAGACCTGACTTCCTTAATACAGACCTCTAAATAAACAGAGAAGCAAAAAGCACGGCGCCACATGGTGCAGGTCAATAAGATTAGAAAAGAGTGATAAACGTGGTCTATTATGCTCACCACGTTAGTGTTTGATAAAAGCAATAGGTAAATCCACTGGTGCTGCTGCCAGGATCCAAACCGGTAAACCGGGTGGTTACCACTAGTTAGAACATATGGAAATAGTGGAAAAAGGGAGGATCCTATGGGGCGCTGCTGCGTGGCTGTTATGGATAATCAATAATAATAGATAGGGAGATATATAAATAGATATTTATTGAAACATTAAAGGCTACGCGTTTCAACGCTGTACTAGCGTCTTCCTCAGGCCGTTAAAAACACATACAAAGAGGTTGCTTATATACCAACAAAAATCAAGCAAACAGGAAGGAAATAAAGGTCAAACAGGGGAAAGGTCAAAACGTGACTATGACGTCATAACTAACACATGTATCAAGGGACTCTCTTAAAATGAGTTGTTTACGAACAAATTGATATCTGTACATAGGGGAAGAAAAACGGGAACATCACCAGTATTAGTTTCTTAAAAATCCATAAATTAACACACATGCAATTATAATTGGAATAATGCGTCCTTAAAACGCAATTTTGAAGAGTTAAAAGGAAACGTTAGTAATTCATGAAAAATTCATTAAAAACATGCAAACTGAGAAATAAAATTTGAGACAATAACGGGTAATAAAAAAAAATATATATATAACTTTTAAATTGTCAAAATATTAGTACAGTACCTAATACAAAAATAACCTATCAGATGAAAATTTTTTCTTTGTTTAAATATTATTAGGAGTAAGGGGAATAAAATTTTTTTTTTTTAAAATACTGGATAATAAACCACTCAAATACATAAAACGGGTGAGAGGACACGCAAGGTGTCACTAGTAGCTAGATTAACCTAATATGCGTTTTTACGGTCAGGAAAGTAACAGTAACCAAATGTATGGGCATCTGTTACTACTTGGGAAAGGAAAATAGGGAACTATTAATTGAAATAAAATAAAAATATATATTAATGTTAAGGGAAACAAACATAAAGCTTAACAGCCTCAGTTATTAGATTATTTGGACAACACAGAAAAATGTCTATGTCATCGGTGTCAAAAAAATGGATTGTAAAAATAGTTCACATTATTATCACTGTTGATAGCATGCAAACGGATATTCAATAGAAATTTTTGAAACGACACTGGTAAGCGTCCCCGCAATCTAGGCAACAGGCAACAGTCTACAATGTCAAACGACCGATATTCATCAGAAAGAAAAAAAGGAAAGAAAAGGGAAGGAGAAAGAAAGATTGTCAAATGTATAAATTGAACAAAAATTTTTTGGGGTTAAAGAAAAGAGTATAGTAACATTATCTGCTAAATAATAATAAAAACCAACAGAAAATGATAACTAATAATATTATAGCACACAATATATGTGTATGTATGTGTCCTATCATAAATATCCAATGGATGAGAATGTTATTTCATAAGAATTATATATATGGAAATAGGAAGAGAATGATTAAATTTCACTGACTATTCCATATTTAGACGACACTTCTAGGCGTCTCTGTTGTCTAGGCAACCACCCGTAGTGAAGAGTACCAGTACTATATTAATAGGAAAGCCTCAGAAGGCTATTATTACAGAACAAAATATTGGTGAGTAGTTACTTATGAGAAAACAGATATAACTTTTGAGCAAAAGAAGAGACTACCGGGCTATTTAAGTGATATATGAAAGCATCTCCGTAGTCAAGGCAACCAGAGGGGTTGTCAGCAATAATATTCCATGAGATTCATTTGTGTGACAATGCTCCTCTTCATGTTATCAGATCAAAAGGGGCACATTCAAAAGGTCAACGTTGTGTATATTTGTAGGGACCGAAGATATATATGGAAATATATCCATATAATCAAAAACAGCCGTTTTTTTTATCCAAATCGAAAATAACTACGGGTAAGACTATGTAGACATCATATAGAAAGTTTAGCAAATACAGCCATTATTTAGGTTGAACAAAATATTCTAAAATAAGCTTCTATATAAATTAATACATTAATAGGGCATCAATCTAAAGAAGATTCCGAAATATCATTTAGACCTCGTGGATTCAATGTCTGCAATTTGAAAATCCAATAGTTCTCTCTTTGTTTCGATTTATGGAATCTATTGGGAACATCACATGAAATGTGTTCAATAGGGATAACCATGTGGCGCCGTGCTTTTTGCTTCTCTGTTTATTTAGAGGTCTGTATTAAGGAAGTCAGGTCTGGGGTTATTATTAGCGTAGGGGGTCAGGTCTGGGGTCTGTATTTAGGGGTCCGGACTGAATTTATTCAGGGTGCTTGTTCTGGAGTCTGTATTTATTTAGGGGGGGGTCTGGTCTGGGGACTGCAATAGTTTAGAAGGTCTGGGGTCTCTATGTATTCTATAATCTAGTCTGTGGTCCAAATTTATTAGTCTGAGTAAAAGGGGTTGTCCGGTCAAATCGATAGGTCATCAGTATAAAAAACGGTCTGTGCCCGGACCACCCCTTTAATGAATGGGCCTGGGCCTTTGTGTCTAAATTGTGTGTTTCTATAGGGGCTGGAAATGGCTGCAGAAGTGATGGGCAAAGATGTCTCATCAGGAGAAGTCGCCATAACGGTCTGCGTCAGATGGAGAAGAAAAGAAAACAGCTCTCATCAGAGAAGACGTCACTGGATCTATAGGGGATCTCCTCTTCTGACATGTCTGTTGCAGGTAATCTTTGTATTCTGCATATTTCTGTGTACCCAGGACTAATAGACAAATGTGTGTTACCATTCCCATTGTCAGGAGGAAGTGTCCCTACACAGTGTGATACTGTCAGCGATGGTTGGAGACTGTCAGTATGTAGGGACACAGCCCTTTGACAAGGGGAATCGTAACAACCATTTGTCAATGCTCACACAAAAAGGTGGTGTTCACTTTAGACACGGCAGAGCGGCGGAGGGGAAGGGGGGCGCAAGTTTGTGGAACAGCCCAGGGCCTATGGTCTACTTAATCTGCCACTGCCGGCCGTTTGCGTCGTTGAAAGGCGCTGATTGACAGGGAAGCGTTCAACCCCAGGAGACCTGCGCAGAAGAGAGCAGGTCTCCATTGCTGCCGGACGGCGTGGGAACGGGATTAATGTGAGTTTGAATAGTTTGTTATTTTATCGTAATAAAAAAGTGTGTGGCATTATCTACGGGGGTGGCTTTATCTACAGGGGGGCTTTGCCTACGGGAGGGTTTTTATCTACCAGGGGGGGGCTTTTTTTATGGTGGGGCTCTATCTGCAGGGGGGGCTATATACTGGGGTGGGCTATATGTGGAGCACTATATACAGGGGTGGACTATACAGGGGAGCTATATACAGGGGTGGGCTATCTGTGGAGCACTATATACAGGGGTGGGCTATATCTACAGGGGGCCATATACAGGGGTGGGCTATCTGTGGAGCACTATAGGGGAGCTATATGTGGGACACTATACAGGGGTGGGCTATATGGGGGCACTATATACAGGGGGCTCTATGGGGGCACTATCTACAGGGGACTCTATGGCAGGCACTATCTACAAGGGGGCACAGTGTGTGTGTGTGTGTGTGTGTGTGTGTGTGTGTGTGTGTGTGTGACATGGTGTATGGTGCTATTATAATTAGAGGTACACTGTATGGCGCTATTATATTTAGGCGCATAGTGTGTGGTATAATGAAAACTTTATCTTTGTTTATAGGTGTAGAAATGTAGGAAAAGTGAAGTCTGGACTGGATGAAGAAAAAGAACTAGAATCTGAGATGTCACCTGTGAGTCACATAATGTAAATGTTCATTCTGCCTCTAATCAGCACTGTAGTCACTGTATGATCTGCAGCGAGATGATGGGTGGTATGATTATGATATGATTTATTTTTGTGAAACAGCATCTCCCAGCATATCCTTACCATTGTTCGAACCCTGCTGGGAGCTGGAAAAATTTAGTGTGAACCTATACGTCAGGGGTTGCACTAAATTGAGCTGTATTTGTACTGGTGTTGTACTTTTGTAATGAGCTTTGTTCTGGTACTGTATATATTTTGAGGGTTTAGCATCAGGAGAGGTTGGTACAGCGGTTTCTTTGTAGCCAGAGACAGGGACACCGTGCATTAAAGTTCATAACAGGGCTTTGCCTGTGTTTTATTCTTGTCAAAGAAACAGCCTCTTGTACAACAAGGCAAAATACTAAATAAATCCTGCTCGTCTGAGCACTAACTAAACAAGATATTATCTAACTATACCAAGTGCCTTCCTACCAGGCACTGGACACAAAGTAACACAGGTCTTTACTCACATAGAATACAGGCTACTCCAGACTTAGTAGTCTCCGGTCTGAGTCAGGGGTGAGACTGACACACACTGTGTCTGCACCTTTTTATACACAGGCTGCAGGTGCAGCTAATTGAGCAGCAGCCTTTTCCTACAAACAGAGATGAACTAGGGATTGGGGAACCCGCCCTGCTCTTCCCCAATCCAACTCCAGGCCCTTTTTCCGGCCCTTCCTTAAGCCGAGATTGGAAAGCTAGAGCTTTCTATTGCAAAAAATACTCATTCCCTGGAGCCTAGGATACATATGACAGGATTCTAGGGGAAATGTACCTTCCCTCAATGACTTTACCTGTCACTGTCTCACATACCCTCTTCCTCTGTTCGAGCCCGTGGGATCGGACACATTTAGCTACAAGGCAGTGTGTCCTAGACAAAGCGTCAGCATTGCCCTGCAGTTTTCCTGCTCTGTGTTCCACAGTATATTTGAAGTTCTGCAAAGTAAGAAACCACCGTGTAACTCTTGCATTTCTCTCTTTAGCTTGACACATCCACGTAAGAGGAGAGTGGTCTGTAACCAACCTAAACCGACGACCCAATAAATAATATCTCAGGGACTTAAGTGCCCACTTAATTGCCAAGCCCTCCCGTTCAACTATGCTATAGATTTTCTCAGCCGGGGTAAGCTTTCTGCTCAAATAGGTCGCAGGATGTTCCTCACCACCCACCTCTTGTGACAGAACTGCTCCGAGCCCCACATCAGAAGCATCAGTTTGGACAACAAACTCTTTTTTGAAGTCAGGAGTGACTAAGACTGGTTGGTTACACAGGGCCAGTTTCAACTCTTGAAAGGCGCTTTCAGCCTTCGTGTCCCACTTGACCATGACAGACTTACTTCTGGTAAGATCTGTCAGGGGCGCTGCTGTGCTGGCAAAGTTTGGAATGAACCTGCGGTAATAACCTACAATTCCTAGAAAAGCTCTGACCTGCTTTTTGGTTGAGGGCTGGGGCCAGTTTTGGATAGCCTCAACTTTGTTGACCTGTGGCTTTATCACCCCTCTCCCAATTATGTACCCCAGATACCGTGCTTCCTCCAAGCCTAAGGAACATTTCTTTGGGTTTGCTGATAACCCCGCGGCTCTGAGGAAGTTTAGTACTGCTTGTACTTTTGGTAAGTGGCTTTCCCAGTCATCACTAAAGATTATAATGTCGTCCAGATATGCCGAAGCATACCGACGATGGGGTTTGAGTACTATGTCGATTAACCTTTGAAAGGTCGCTGGAGCCCCATGTAGCCCAAATGGTAAAAAAATATATTGAAAAAGACCATCCGGGGTGATGAACGCAGTTTTCTCTTTGGCGCCCTCTGTGAGGGGTACCTGCCAATAGCCTTTGGTTAAATCAAGTGTTGAAAAATACCTTGAATGGCCCAGTCTTTCTATTAACTCGTCAACTCTTGGCATTGGGTATGCGTCAAACTTTGACATCTCATTTAACATGCGGAAGTCGTTACAGAAACGTAATGACCCATCTGGTTTCGGAATCAATACAATGGGACTTGACCACTCACTTTTTGACTCTTCAATAACCCCAAGGGCTAGCATTTTCTTGACCTCCTCAGCTATGGCTTGTCTGCGAGCTTCAGGGACTCTGTAGGGTTTCAAGTGGACCCGAACCTGAGGCACGGTCACAATGTCATGTTTTATTATACTAGTCTGTCCTGGCAGTTCTGAAAACACGTCTGTGTTTCTCTGCACAAACTCTTTTGTCTCCTGTGTCTGTGGCTTTGCGAGGGATTCTGACAAGTACACATCTGGGTTAAGACTATAGGGGGTACTTACTGCCACGAGGGTCTCTCTTTCTTTCCATGGCTTAATTAAGTTTACATGGTATAACTGCACTGTCTTCCTTTTACCTGGTTGGTAAACTTTATCATTTACATCCCCCACCTTTTCAATTATCTCATATGGCCCTTGCCATCTAGCAAGAAATTTGCTTTCTATGGTTGGCACGAAGACCAACACTCGATCACCAGAGTTAAAATTTCTAACTTTAGCAGTTCGGTTATACACCCTGCTCTGAGCATCCTGAGCTTGCTCCAAGTGTTCCTTAACTATCGGCATGACCGCAGCGATTCGTTCTTGCATCAACGTGACATGCTCAATTACACTCCTATAAGGTGTGGACTCTTGCTCCCAGGTTTCCTTGGCTATGTCCAGGAGACCACGGGGTTGTCTGCCATATACAAGTTCAAAAGGAGAAAACCCTGTGGATGATTGAGGAATTTCACGTACAGCGAACATCAAATAGGGCAGAAGACAGTCCCAATTCTTCCCATCCTTACTAACCACCCTCCTCAACATGCCTTTTAATGTCTTATTGAATCTCTCGACAAGACCATCAGTTTGAGGGTGATATATAGAGGTACGCAGGTGTTTAATTTTCAGCAGTTTACATAATTCCTTGGTGATTTTGGACATAAAGGGAGTTCCCTGATCGGTAAGGATTTCCTTAGGTAAACCAGTACGAGAAAACATGTAAAACAACTCTCTTGCAATGGCTTTTGAAGAGGAATTTCGCAAAGGGACTGCTTCAGGGTAGCGTGTGGCATAGTCCAACACCACTAGGATATATTGATGTCCTCTAGAGGATTTGACTAAAGGGCCGACCAGATCCATGGCAATTCTTTCAAAAGGGATCCCAATGATAGGCAAAGGCACCAGCGGACTCCTAAAATGTGGCATAGGAGCAGTTATCTGACACTCCGGGCAGGACTCGCAATACCTCTGAACTTCCGTATATACCCCCGGCCAGAAGAATCGTTGTAAGATACGCTCTCTGGTCTTTTCGCAACCTAGATGTCCACCCAGCACGTGTTTATGAGCCAGGTCCAACACCGTTCTACGATACGGTTGGGGTATCACCAGCTGTTCAACAACCTCCCCACGTACGTTATCTATCCGATACAGCAAATCCTGGTTAACCGCCATGTGTGAAAACACCTTATCAGCCCCTGGATGTTGAGGCACTCCATTTAATACCTTAGTATTTTCCCTGGCTTTTACCAATGTGGGATCGCTAAGTTGAGCAGTCCCAAAATTGTTATGTGATACATTTAACTCTGGTATATCAGAAATTTCCTCCTGCTCATCTGTTTCACTAGCAAAAACAGCCAGAGGAAATTTATCAGGCTCAGTGGTCACCCCTACTGCTGGCACCTCAGCATCCTCGTTAAAGGGTTCTGGGCTAATCACAGCGCACACATTAATACCATCATTAACATTTACAGTGGAGGTTACATCTTTCTTCCTCCACAAGTCCCAGAACACTGGGAAGTCTCTCCCCAGGATCACACTGTGCATCAGGGACTTGACCACACCCACTTCATGGCAAGCGGTTCCACAGGAAGTCTCTAGAGTGACCAAAGCGGTGGGGTATTCTTTAGTGCCTTGCTGCATCACACTCCATTGGCTCAGTAGTCAGGGGACAATTGGCAGCAATATGCCCAGGTCCATAACACCGCCAGCAATGTATGCGGCCCCGGTCCCCAACTTGAGACCCTGGTCTGGCCTTCAGTGTCTCTCTGGGATTTCTTACCTCCGTCTGCTCCCCTTCTGAGCCACCTCCCTTAAAGACATTTCTCACCCCTCTAGTAAATGGAACAGTCTTACCGGGTTCTCCACACGATTTGCTGTTCCTGGGGTTAGGACATCCAGGCGGTACTTCTTGGAGTAGATCCTGAGTAGCTCTGTACCTTTCAATCAGGTTCACCAGCTGTTCCGCATCTGTAGGATCTCCTTAACCGACCCAACGCTGAACCTTCGGTGGTAAGGAGCGGATGTATTGGTCAAGCACCACTCTCTCCTCGATCTGCGCAGGGGTTGATTCCTCTGGCTGTAGCCATTTCCTTGCAAGATGGACAAGATCATACATTTGTGATCGGGCAGGTAGCTGTTCCACAAAAGTCCAGTTGTGCACCCGTCGAGCACGCACATTCATATTAACACCCAGGCGGCAAGGATCTCACCCTTCAGCTTGGAGTAATCCTTGGCATCCTGCTCATTGAGATCAAAGTACGCCTTTTGCGGCTCTCCGGTTAGGAAAGGTGCCACCACTGCTGCCCACTGATCTGAAGATAACTTCTCTCGTTCTGCCACTCGCTCAAACACCATGAGATAGGCCTCAACGTCGTCGGTGGGTGTCATCTTCTGCAGAGATGTCTGTATCGCTGCACGAGTGGTTTGGCGCAAACCATGAGGCCCCGCTGACCTCTCCACTGAGGCCTGAATTTGGTCTTGCAAATGGCGATTAATTTGCTGCTGTTCTTTTAAGGCCAGAAAAAAATTGTGTTGTTGTCCCTAGCAACGATTTTCCGCTTGGAGCAGCAAAAGTCCTTTTAAATAGGTGTATGTCTCTTTAAGACCGTGCCCGCATTCTCCACCATATGTGAGGATTTAGCATCAGGAGAGGTTGGTACAGCGGTTTCTTTGTAGCCAGAGACAGGGACACCGTGCATTAAAGTTCATAACAGGGCTTTGCCTGTGTTTTATTCTTGTCAAAGAAACAGCCTCTTGTACAACAAGGCAAAATACTAAATAAATCCTGCTCGTCTGAGCACTAACTAAACAAGATATTATCTAACTATACCAAGTGCCTTCCTACCAGGCACTGGACACAAAGTAACACAGGTCTTTACTCACATAGAATACAGGCTACTCCAAACTTAGTAGTCTCCGGTCTGAGTCAGGGGTGAGACTGACACACACTGTGTCTGCACCTTTTTATACACAGGCTGCAGGTGCAGCTAATTGAGCAGCAGCCTTGTCCTACAAACAGAGATGGACTAGGGATTGGGGAACCCGCCCTGCTCTTCCCCAATCCAACTCCAGGCCCTTTTTCCGGCCCTTCCTTAAGCCGAGATTGGAAAGCTAGAGCTTTCTATTGCAAAAAATACTCATTCCCTGGAGCCTAGGATACATGTGACAGGATTCTAGGGGAAATGTACCTTCCCTCAATTACTTTACCTGTCACTGTCTCACAATATGTAATGAGCTTGGTACTGGTGTTGTATTTATGTAATGAGCTTGGTTATGGGGCTGTATTTATGTACTGAGCACTATTCTGGTGTTGTGTATAGAACTATATTGCTTGTAAAATGTACAAATGTTTTTATGCTCGAGTTACATAAAAAGAAATGTGGAAAAGAAATGACACGTCGATTGGTAGAGAAAACTAACATGGCGAGTGGGAAGGAGATGTCGGGAAAGAGGTTGAGGGGGGGCGCCAAATTGAATCTTTGCCCCGGGTGCTGGAGAATCTAGCTACGCCTCTGGGGACACTTTCTGTGGTTTGCTGTCAAACCGGCTTCTCTAATAGAGTTCAAGACTGCTTGAACTCTGGGTAGATGACTCTCCCAATCTGGGCTATGTATGATCACATCATCCAGATAGACAGCGGCATATTTGTGATGTGGCCTTAGAATTCTGTCCATCAATCGCTGGACGGTGGCTGGGGCCCCATGCAGACCAAAGTGAAGGACCACATAGTGAAAGCGTCCCTCAGAGGTGCTAAAGGCTGTGTTTTTTTGGCCGAATCTGTCAATGGCACTTGCCAGTAGCCTTTGGTAAGGTCTAAGGTTGTGAAATACCTGGCATTACCCAGCCTATCCATTAGCTCATCCACCCGTGGCATTGGATAAGCATCAAACTTAGATTCAGCATTCAGCTTCCGGAAGTCATTACAAAAGCGTAAGATGCCGTCAGGATTGGACCAATCACTATGTAACTCCTCTATCACTCCCAGTTTTAGCATCATTTGCACTTCTTCTATTGCTTTATGTCTAGCCTCGGGCACCCTGTAAGGCTTTTGGTTTACCCGGATGCCTGGTTCGGTTATTATATCATGCTTAATTATTTTGGTTTGACCGGGTAGCTCAGAAAATACATCTCTGTTGCTCTGTACAAACTCCCTGGCCTCTTGGATTTGAGAAACTGACTGCGTGTTTGGAATTTTTACCTCTGGTATCCCAGAGACCTGAATCACTTTACCCGTACTGTTGGTAGCCACCAACACTTCACGGTCCTTCCATGATTTAATTAAATTAACATGATAAATTTGGTAGGGTTTGCATTTACTTGGTTGACGCACCCGATAATTTACCTCTCCCACCTCCTCTACAATTGCATAAGGCCCTTGCCATTTAGCCAGGAATTTACTTTCCACGGTGGGGACTAGTATCAAGACCCTGTCCCTAGGGCTGAAGCTCCTTATCTTGCCTATCAGCCCTATTATAAACCCGGGACTGACTCTCCTGGGCCTGCTTCCCTTACCAGGGGCATTACTTTTTCGATTCTGTCCTGAATCTGCGCAATGTGTTCAATTACAGATTTGCATGGGGTAGGTTCATGCTCCCAAGTCTCTTTGGCAATATCTAACAGACCACGGGGGTGTCTGCCATAAACTAACTCAATTGGGGAAAACCCTGTAGACGCTTGGGGTACCTCCCGGACAGCAAACATAAGGTAAGGTAAAAGATTATCCCAGTCCTTTCCATCCTGGGCCACCACTTTTCTAAGCATCCCCTTTTAGGTTTTATTGAACCTCTCCACCAACCCGTCTGTTTGGGGATGGTAGAATGAGGTACGCAAGTGCGTTATTTTCAACAGTTTACATAACTCTTTTGTAACTTTTGACATGAAGGGTGTCCCTTGGTCTGTGAGTATCTCTTTGGGAATCCCTGTCCGGGTAAACATAGAGATCAACTCTTTGGCAATGGTCTTAGCGAACACCTTCCTTAGTGGGATAGCCTCTGGATATCAGGTAGCGTAATCAAGGATCACCAGAATATGCTGGTGTCCCCGGGCGTACTTCACCAGAGGTCCTACCAGATCCATTGCAATCCTCTCAAAGGGGGGGGTTCAATAATCGGTAGAGGCACGAGAGGGCTCCTAAAATTTGCTACAGGGTTGTGTAATTGACACTGTGGGCAGAATTCACAATATCTTTTTACCTCTTCGTGTACCCCTGGCCAATAAAACCTTTGCAAGATACGTCTTTTTGTTTGGTCATAAGCCAGATGTCCCCCTAGCACATGTGAGTGAGCTAGATCTAACACATTTTGGCGATGAGTCTTAGGCGCTACCAATTGTTCCACCACTTGGCCCCCTACTTCACTGACTCTATATAGTAGGTCCCTTTCCATGGCAAAATGGGGAAATATTTTCTCAGCCCAGGGGTCTTGGGGTACCCCATTTATTACTTTTACATTTTCCCTGGCATGGGTTAATGTAGGGTCTCTGAGATGAGCAGTGCCAAAGTTATCTCTGGAGACTGGCAAGTCAGGGAGACCGATTTCAGCAGGGTCTTCCTCAACATCTCCTGAAAAAACCTCTAAGGGAGAACTCTCCGTTTCACCCAGGGTCACCCCTACTGCTTTCCCATTGTCAGGCTCTCCCACTGGGATAGGGTCAACCACATTCACATTTATATTGGTCAAACATTTTTCAATCCTTTCCCATATTTGCCAAAACAAAGGAAAGTCACATCCCACAATTATATTATGCATTAATATTTTTACAACCCCTACTTCATGGGTTACATTTCCACATGGAGTTTCAAAAGACACCACAGCAGTGGGATAATCTTTTGTATCTCCATGTATGCAGACCACTACCATCCGCCTGTTTTGCAGTTTTCGGGTGTCCACCAAACTAGCATGGACAAGATTCACCAGACTACCAGAGTCCAACAGAGCCTCCACCTAGTGTCCCTCTATCATCAACTGGCAGGTTTGTCGCTCTGTGTTTTGAGAGAACAAGGCAGAGTAGGCGGGTCTAGCAAACAGTGATGGTCTCCGCCCACTATCACACTCCATAGCCTCATCCACTATGGGACAATTGGCAGCCATATGGCCCAGGCCTTGACAACGCCAGCACACAATGTTTTTTACATTCATAGACCTTTTAGGGCTAACTGGGCTTACGGGCCTGGCTAACACCTCTGTCGCAGGTCCTCCTTTATGGGCTTCCTTTGCTCCCTTGAGATTAGGAACAGTCTTACCCAGTTCAGAGGTCTTCTGGTTCCTTGGGGTTGTCCGAGTAACAGAGAAATCCTGGAGATAGTCCTCCATATTCAGGTATCTCTCCACGATTGCGACTAGCTGATCCGCATCTTTGGGCTCAGTTTGGCTGACACAGCGTTGTATCCGGATGGGCAGGGCTCTGAAAAATCTGTCCAGGACCACTCTTTCGACGACCTGTCCAGCAGGGATGACATCTGGCTTCAGCCACTTTTTAGCCAGGTGGATTAGGTCGTACAACTGGGAACTTGCGGGTTTATCCAGGTGGAAAGTCCAGGTGTGTACCCGCTGGGCTCTAACCGCAGGTGTCACTCCCAAGCGAGACAGAATTTCAGCTTTCAACTTCGGGTATTGCTTAGCCTCTTGCTCACTTAAGTCGAAGTAGGCTTCCAGTGAGAAACGGAGCAACTGTATCCGCCCACCGATCTGCTGAAAGTCTCTCTCTCTGCAGCCCTTTCAAAATTTGTGAGGAATGCTTCCACATCATCCTCTGGTGTCATTTTCTGGAGCGAGGCTTGCACTCTCCTTCCAGCACCTGCAGCTTCTGCCTGGACTTGAGTTTTTTCAGCCAGCTCCTTTATCTGCTCCACCAGATTTTTATTAAAGCGAATGTGTTGTTAGCAAAAAATGTATTTTTTTTTTTAGTTAAACAATTAGTGTGTAGGTGATTAAACATTGTTCTAATTTTTTTTATTTTTTTCACGAGTCAGGAAATATTATAAATTAGATTCTAATTTATAATATTTCCCAGCACTGGTCACTAGATGGAGCAATTCCCAAAATTGCAGCATTGCATGTGGTAAAGCAACGATATTGCTTTATGCTGCAAAATTGGGAAAAAATCCCTCGCTCTCGTGAGCTCTCAGAATCCCCCCCTCCTTTATCCTGGCTAGTGCCGGGAGAAACGAGGGTATTGAACGGTCTAACCTCCTACACTGTGTGTCGCCATTTTTTGAGCTAACACACAGTGTAGAAGGTTAACATACAGTAGTAAACACACTGAAACACGAACATACATAGAAATCACTTACCTGCTCCTGTCGCCGCCGCTCCCTCCGGTCCGTCCGCTCCGTCTGCTGCCGCTGCTCCAAGTGCACAAGTCCGGAAGCCGCGACCGGAAGTAGTAATCTTACTGTCCGGCCGCGACTTCCGGTCCACAGGAAAATGGCGCCGGACGGCGCGCAGTTCAACTTGGACTGTGTGCGCCGTTCCCACACAGACGGCGTACACCATAGTGGATGGAACGGGCCCCGTTCGCATTCACTATGGGACTGGGGCTGCCGTACTCCATGTCTGTATGTGTCGTTAATCGAAAGTAAAACACAAACACACAAATAAATATAAAAGTTTTTAATAAAAGACTAAAATCAAACTGATGTTAAAAAAAAAAAAATTTGTGACACTATTCCTTTAATCACCTGCTGCTCTCTGAAGGCGGCTTGTGTAGACTCAATAAGCAAACGATTTGTTTCCTGCTGGTTAGTATTAGGCTGGGTTCACACGACCTATTTTCAGGCGTAAGCGAGGCGTATTATGCCTCGTTTTACGCCTGAAAATAGGGCTACAATACGTCGGCAAACATCTGCCCATTGATTTGAATGGGTTTGCCGACGTATTGTGCAGACGACCTGTAATTTACGCGTCGTCGTTTGACAGCTGTCAAACGACGACGCGTAAATTGACTGCCTCGGCAAAGAAGTGCAGGACACTTCTTTGCCACGTATTTTGAGCCGTTCTTCATCAAACTCAATGAAGAGCAGCTCAAGATATACGAGCGTATATTACGAGGAGGAGCATTTACGGCTGAAACGACGCAGCTGTTTTCTTCTGAAAACAGGCTGTCATTTCAGCCGTAAATGACAGCTAGCGTGTGAACATACCCTAAGTCTTTTGCTGCAGACCATTTTATTTTGCAGCTGAACATTTGCTTGGATCAGCTGTTTAACAACTTCCCCCATATCTGCAGTGTTTGACTTTTTAACTAGCACAGCCGATTTAACCCAGGACATCAAACTGGCAAGATTCTTGTGCCAATGCTGATCTTACTCTGCCCGCATTCTCGCACCATTTGTAAGGGGGCAGCCCACCGGATCGCTGTCTCCTGGGGTAGACAGGCACTTTTGGCACAGTAAGAACAGACTACAGTCCAGTCACAGTGTCGTACTACCGGCCTCAGGCAGTTTTATTAGGTAGAAAAGCCGTAGCCGAAAACAAATAAATACATAAAGTAAATCCTAGGCCGTCTGGCCACTAACTAATATGCAGTTTCTAACTACACAGAGCTGAACCTAGAGCTCCAACTCCTAAACACAACACCACAGTTGCTTTTACTCACATCCAGCTTTCCCAGGAGCAGAGAGAGAGACTGTGAACTCTGCCTCTGTTTAACCCATAGTGTTTTTACGATGGCCACTAATGGGCTTAATTCCAATGCAATAGACTTTTTACGTCACTGCACTGGAATAGATAAACAGAGTAGGTAGCTGTCAAATCCCTCTGCTCTCAGCTGCGATCAATCTCACCCGTTTAACCCATCAGATGCGGCGCTCTATAGCGTGCGCCGCATCTGAGTGGTTTTGGTGAGGGAGGGAGCTCCCTCTCATCCCACCGACACCCGGTGATAAGATCACCAAGTGTCTGTGTCTCCGATGGCAGCCGGGGGCCTAATAAAGGCCCCCAGGTCTGCCTGTAGTGAATGCCTGCTAGCAGATGCCTGTCCGTTTTACACGGACAGGCATAATACACTGCAATACAGAAGTATTGCAGTGCATTATAAATGCGATCAGATAAGCGCATAGTGAAGTCCCCTAGTAGAACTAGTAAAAAAGTAAAAAAAAGTTTAATAAGAAGTGAAAAAAATAAAAGTGAATAAAAAAATAAAAAACCCACTTTTCCCCCTTACAAACTGCTTTATTATTAACAAACAAAATAAAGTAAAAAAGTTACACATATTTGGTATCGCCGCGTCCGTAACGACCCAAACTATAAACTTATTACATAATTTAACCCGCACGGTGAACGTCGTAAAAAATAAAATTAAAAAAACATTCAAAAATTGCTGTTTTCTTTGAATCCAGCCTTACAAAAATGTGATAAAAAGTGATCAAAAAGTCGCATCTACTCCAAAATGATACCGATAAAAACTACAAGTCGTCCCGCAAACAAAAAAGCCCTCCTACAATTGCATCGGAGAAAAAATAAAAACATTACGGCTCTTCAAATATGGAGACACAAAAAATAATAATTTTGAAAAAAAAGTGTTTTCACTGTGTAAAAGTAGTAAAACATACAAAAACTATAAAAATTTGGTATCGTTGCAATCGCAACAACCCACTGAATAAAGT